>NW_028256703.1:2250000-2420000 GCF_048593485.1 Apis florea
GACCGTGAAATCCGCGATAATTTTCTGACCCGTGAAACGATGCGAAAAATCAGAAACCATCGAGTTTTTCCAAGATAAATAGATCGTAAACGAGATGACCAGCGAAACTCGTTTTATTAATTAATAAACCGTGTACGCATGAACGTGATACAACGAAGCGACGATCATCGTTCCACGCGCGTTTTGATTATTATATAGTGAGAAAGATAATGGAACGTTGCTCGTCCTGAATAAGAAACGATCGCAGACTGAATGAAGGAGGAACCGTGCGTTTTTCATTTTCTTTCTAGCGCGAGCACGACAACGGTACAAAAGAATTAAAAAGAAAAAAGAAAAAAAAAACAAATAGAGGAATGAAAGTGAAGAAATAACGAAGAGACGGAGATGCTCGTGTCCTCGTTGAAATTCGTACAAGGAAACGGATTCTTTTCGATGACCCAAAGGTTTCCTTCGTAATCTTTGTAAAAATTGATGAACGAAACTTCTGAGAAACGATTTTTTGTACGAATTTCGTACGAATGAAGTCTCGTTGGTTGCAATGAATCCTATTCGAGGACGAAGAATGACGATCTGCGATAAAATTAATGAAATTTAAAGGGACTAAAAAGGAATGTGGGACGGTAGATGCGTCTTTCTTGGTCCTTCGATTGGTTGAAGTAAAATATCACAAAAATGGAAATGGTGTTGTATTCATAATCGATTTTCAAAACTTTTCGTGACCATTTTTTCTTGATTCCCCCTGTCTCACGCAGGCAAACCTTGTAAAACTAATCCCCGATCCTACTCCTCATCATCGACACTAATTGTTCGTCCTTTTTAACAAATATAACAAAACTTACGTCTTACTAATCGAGATTAGCGATGCGGAAAGCCCCAGTAGTTCATTCGAATTTTTGAAAGTAAGTAAAATTAGAAAGTTAAAATACTTGAAAAAGTCGAAAAACCTGCTGCGGCATTCTGTATTTGCAAAGTGTTTCATAATTCCTCACCAAATGACTTTTGCTTGAAAATGTCTTTAGATATATGTATTTTTATCCCAATTTTACAAGAGAGAACAATAATATTAATGTCAAGATAATAAAGAAAGGTAATTTCTTCAGAAATCTTTATTTTCTTTTTATTTTGTTGATAATGATAAATGATAAATCTATTCTAAATTATAGGATTAATAACTATAGTAATAAATAATAATGATAATAACAAATAATAATGAACGAATGAAAATAATAAATAAAGAAAAAATTTTAAATCACGCTATAAAAATTGAATTTAGTACTTGAAAAGTTTATATAGATGGCGTATGATTCTGAATTATATTAGAGCGACATCTCTGAGAAATTACGACCAATCAATATACGATTATCAATCGATATAGTAGAAGGTATATGGAGTTTATATTGCGCGTGCGTATAAAATATGTCATAATCAGCTGATTAAATCAGATGAAAAGATGGCTGGCATGCAGCTGACTACTCTCGGTGTCAGATAACTGTCAAAAGAAATAGCTTCTATCCATAGATTTTCGTTTACTATATCAATAAAATTTTGCTTCAGATGTGTAAATAGATAATTGTAGTACAACATGGCATTTCTCGAGGTTCATTTAATAATCTATTGAGATATTTTGTATAATATTTTTTTCTGTGATTTATACTTAACCTCACTCTCTGTAGTTCAAAACAAAAAATCAATTATTTTTCAGTGGAGACGCTTCAATTTCTTCGATCTTAAAAAAGAAGTTGACGGTGGAAAAGTAGCCACGGCACTTGGTGTGAGTTATTTTCAATTCAAATGCAATTTTTTCCGACATTACTTTCGAATATAGGTTAAGATATCGTGCTCGATGTTTTGTTAATCAGGATGCTCAAGTAACAGCAGCTACGAGCGGTAATGGAACTTTAGTGTTCGGAGATAATACAGGCAATGTGCATTTAGTCAATAGGACTTACGACGTTATCACATTTCGCGCTTATGATCTTACATTAACATTAGCTCAGCAAGTTCAACATTCCACTTTTCTATTCACCATTGGTGTTAGTATTATTTTGTTACTATTACAGATTTATTACAAAGATATTTGTTATTAAAAAGTGTACTTATATAGGAAGATGAACCAGGTTGTAATCCTACTATAAAGGTATGGAACTTAGCTAAACCAGATAAACAAGGCAATCCAACGTGTGTCCGTATAAGTAGAGCTATACCAAGTTACAGAGGAGTTCCTGCAACTGCTTTGTGTGTGCATACTAGTCTTACATTAATGGCTGTTGGTTTTGGAGATGGTTCTATTATGCTTTATAGGTAAATTTATGAAATAAATACCAATTTTTTTTTTATTTTCTTTTAATTTTCTAATAATTTTTAATATATAGTTTTTGATTCTTAGGGGTGATTTAACTAGAGAAAGAAGAAACAAGATAAAAGTTTTAAAAGTTACCAATGTTTCCATTACTGGTTTAGCAATAAGATCTAGTGGCAAACAAAATCATTTATTTGTTGCCACAACAAATAGTGTTTTTTTATATAATATTACTGTTAAGGATAAAGAATTTAAATCCCCCTTAGACACTATGGGTTGCGCTAGAAAATGTAGTGTTCTTGCAGAATCCATGCAAGATAGTCATTTCATGATTGGTCGTAATGATGTAATAATATTTAAAAAATTTCATTATAAAATATAGGATATAAAAAATATTCTCTTATTAATAATTTTATTTTATTTTATTAGGCAATTTATTGTTACACACCAGATGGTAGAGGTCCTTGTTATGCAGTAGAGGGTCAAAAAATTATGTTAGAATGGTTCAGAAGTTATCTAGTTATTATAGCAAAAGAAGCTGCTAATGTTCCAAGAACAACAACTACCATTTCTGCGAAACCAAGGCAAGAATATTTCACATGTTTATAATTTTTATATAATTTTTATATAATATTTTAAATAGGAATTAATTCTCAAACTATTGTATTTATTTGTAGTACTATAGAACCAATACCTCCAGGTGTAGATAAACATATGATCACAGTTCTCGATATACAAAATAAATTTATTGTATTTTCTGCATCAATGTTGTCTGTACAAGCTGTTCTATCAGAATGGGGTGGATTTTTTATACTCAGTGGTGACAATAAACTTTATAACTTGGATGAAAAAGATTTGCAATCGAAATTAGCATTACTTTTCAAAAAAAATTTATATGATGTATCTATAAGGTATCTATAAGGCAATGAAATGTTTAATCAAATTTATAGAAAACATTTTTTATTAAAATTATATTTATAATTAAACTTATTAAATAATTATATTTATAATTAAAATTATAAAAAATTATAAAAAATATTATTTCAATAATAATTCAAGATTACAATTTCAATATTTAGAATAGCTAAAAATCAACAATATGATGCTGAAGGACTTGTTGATATATTTCGACAATATGGCGATCACTTATATTCAAAAGGAGATCATAATGGAGCAATAGAACAATATATTAAAACTATTGGAAAATTAGAACCATCGTATGTAATTAGAAAATTTTTAGATTCTCAACATATAGATAATCTAACAACTTACTTACAAGCTTTACATAAAAATGGACAAGCAACAGAAGATCATACCACTTTATTATTAAATTGTTACACGAAACTTAATCATACAGATAAATTAAAAGAATTTATTATGGTAAATAATTATCGATTTGAATATAATATTAATCTTGAAACGATTATCTTATTATATATTGTATTATATTTCTAGACAAAAGATAGGGAGGTTGATTTTGATGTTGAAATTGCAATAAAAGTTTGTCGCCAAGCATCACCGGAAGATGCCTTATTACTTGCGCAAAAACATGGTCGTCATGAATGTTATCTACGTATTCAAATAGAAGATAAACAGGAATATAAGAAGGCATTAGAATATATAGCAACATTAGAATTTGAAGAAGTGCGTTTCATGATATAAAAAATTTAATTCGTTTTATTAATTTTAATCAATTTTTTAGGCAGAATCTAACATGAAAAAATATGGTAATATTCTCATAGAAAATGTACCAGATGAATCAACTCAATTTTTAAAAGCTTTATGTACTAATTATAGGCCTTCCAATAAACCACTTGTAGATCAGGTAAAATTAAATGATCAAGAAAATAGATCAATAATATAGACTAATAATATAAATATAATAAAGACTACTAACTATTTCTAATAATTTATTTGATTCAGGAAACATTGTATGGTAACATATGTCAAGATATTGATAAAGCTAATCCAGAAGATTTTATTCATTTGTTTTTAAATAATTCAGAACGTCTTGTAGAATTCTTAGAACATCTAGTGAAAACTCATAGCAAGTTAGTATATTAATTCAGATATTAAAAGAAAAAATCAACTTTGTCTATTCTAAATTACATATTTTTTTAATACATAGATGGAGTACTTTAGTGTACAATACATTAGTAGAGCATTATCTCCATGTATGGTCGGCTTTGAATGATGATGTGACAAAAGTACAATATGAACAAAAAATTGTTCGACTTTTACAAAATTCGGAAGCCTGTTATGATAAAGATCAAATATTAATTTTATGCTATCAACATAATTTCAAACGCGGTTTACTTTTTCTTTACGAAGAAAATAAATTGTAAGTTGAAATAATTTATATAATCTATGTTACAATTCGAAATTTTATTTTATGATTTATATATTATATTATACATAGATATCAGGAAATATTACGATTTCATTTACGTGAAGGAGATAACGAGCAAATCTTAGCTACGTGCAAACGGTTTGGACATCAAGATCCAAATTTATGGGTTCAAGCTTTGTGGAGTGTTGCAAGAAGTAAAGAAGCACCAGCTAAGCTTCTCGCAGATATATTAGCATACATAGGTATATGTAAAATTCAATTGTTTTAATCGTGTATAATATATCATATAATATATCATAATATTTTTTTTTAAAAAAAATTATATACAGCCCAAGAAAGATTATTATCACCATTGATGGTTATTGATGCAATTTCTACTTCACTTTCCTGTACCTTGGGAGATATAAGAACTTATTTAAATAGCGTATTATTAACAGAACATAAACAAACTCAAGCAGATATGGAATTGACTGAAAAATATCGAACAGATACTCAAAAAATTCGAGAACAAATAGAATCAATTAAAAGTAGTACTATAATCTTTCAAGGATCACGTTGTAGTGCTTGTCATCATCAATTAGAACTTCCCTCGGTACATTTTATGTGTCAGCATTCATATCATCAACAGTAAGTATAGAATATTAAATATAATAATATTTAAGCATTCTAATATATCTTTATTTTATTTTCATTATAGTTGTTTTCAAAGTTTTTCGGAAAACGAAAATGAATGCCCAGCTTGTTTACCAAATAATAAAAAATTGTTGGATATTATAAAAGCGCAAGAACAATCGAAAGATCTTCACGAAACATTTCATAGTCTATTAGATCGAGCAGAAGATCCATTTTCATTAGTTGCTGACTATTTCGGTCGCGGAGTCTTTAAAAAATTAATGGTGATCACTGATAATGATAAATCATTGTCTACATTTGAGGAATCAAAATTGAATTATGGACCAGGTGCAGAAGCTAGAATCAGATTAACAGAAGGTAAAACCACAACATTAGGTAAATAAAATTTTACTAAACTAAAAAATTATATTATTTTATATTTGTAAAATATATACAAAATAGTATTTATATTATTATACTATACTATTATATATATTATAAAATAGTATTTAATATAATATAATAGTTTTAATATAAATTAAATATTATTTTAGGAAAAACTGAAATTCGTCGTCCTTATGATAATTTTTCTACAGTAACGGATGATCGATTGCGATCATTTCCAAAATCAGATCTTTATTCTTCATCCTTAGAAGCAAATATCTCTGGTACGGCCAGTGACATATCTACCCCACGAGCAAATTCAAGAAAAGCTTCTCCAATACCTATACGAGAAGCTCGCATTTTAAATAGTACAACACCAAAATCATCACCAATTCAGAAATCTTACATACCACCGAAAACACCAATTGTGCCATCCAATCCATTTGGAACAGATGATTATGACGAATCAAAAAATCCGTTTTCCGAAGACAAAGATGATGACACTAATCCTTTTAAAGATAACGACGATACAAATCCATTTAATGATGACGATGATGATTATAACAAAAACTTAAATCCTTTTGGTAGATAAATTGCATTTATTATATTCATCTGTTTCAATCATTAAATTTATGAATCATTGAATAAATAAGAAAATCATGAAAAAAAATATTGTAAATGTTACTGTCACGTATGAAAGTGTAAATTCATATTAGTTTTTATCAATATAATTAAAGGACAGTAATTCTTATTAGAGAATCTACAATCTAAGTATATCATGAATTTTTTATTATTTTTTCATTTTATATATTATATATAATATTATTATACATCGTATAATAATGATATTTTTGGTGCTTCATGAAAATTGTAAAATGAAATGTTATAATCATATAAAAAGACATATGAAACATATATATGTAGGTATATTAAATAATTTATTGTATATATTCATTTGTGTATATCACATTTAAATTTTAACATATATATTCTACAAAATGTCTATTATTATCTTATTCATTGATATGAATTATGAAAAATACTTTACATTTTACAAAAAAATATATCTATTAAAATGAGTGTTTTCCAAGTAGTAATTAATAAATAAGTTATACATAAAACAAATAAAAGCATAATTAATCTAATTATACATGATTTAAAGTATGTTTCCATTCATATATTTGATCACTTATTCTAAAAGCATTCCAATAATCAATAATTTCTGAAGATCGTGATTTTACAGAAACAGGAGTACAATATTCATCAATAGATGTAGGTGTAAAAATTAATCTAATTATATATGATTTAAAGTATGTTTCCATTCATATATTTGATCACTTATTCTAAAAGCATTCCAATAATCAATAGTTTCTGAAGATCGTGGTTTTACAGAAACAGGAGTACAATATTCATCAATAGATGTAGGTGTAAAAAAATCAGAAAGTATTGGCACAATATCTTTTTGCCTTGGTTCTGGATCTTTACTACGAGTTAATCTACTTGGCAATTGATTTTCATCTATAGATAAATCCACTAAATTTTTATAAATTACTTCATCAAGGGGAAAATCTAAAGCAGTAGAAACCTAGAATAGAAAATATAAGAAAATAATTCTTATTATAATTGTAAGCTATTATTTTTTTCACTACCTTTCCACTTATAAGATTTTTATATGAAGCTGGTAAATGTTCAATATCAGGTATAACTTTTTGTTTTTTTAATTCATTTAATTTACTAATTGTAGACATAATTGAATTATATTCTGGTTTTGCTAATTCTTTTCCAGAAATAAGTGGTTTTACAATGTTTTCATCAATTTCTAAAAATTTTAAATTATCTGGTATCTTATCTATTCCTGGATTAATAGAAGGTTTTATTTTGGAACCAATTATATCTCTTATTACAGTTTTTTTAACAGGAGTCTTAATATTAGATTCAACTTTTTTATATTTATAACATGGCATAACACCAACAATAGGTTTTGAATTTTTTTTAGTTGTAACTGAAACAGATTTTTTATTCGTAGCATTTAGCTTCTTTGTATTAGTACCAGAAGAATAAAGTTTATTTTTATGTTTCAAAATATCTAAATTTGGAGATTTTATAGTTACACTCTTAACTCTTTTTTTATCAATTGTCGTTTTATTTTCTTTTTCTTTTGTACTTTTCATGCAATTTTTTTTTGAAATATTAGCTTCTTTAGTTTTCTCATATTTCTCTGATTTAAGTGTTTTGTTTTTATTTTCATTTTGTTCAATAGAAGTAGTTGAAATTATTATATTATCACTTAAAGATTTAATAGAAGTTTTGGGCATATCAACTTCCTTAAAATTTTCTTTAATATTTTGAATGTTACTAGCATCGTTCAAGGGAACGTGATTATAATCAACGTTCGTATTTTTATTTTCATTATTACCAGATTTTTCATTTAATTTCATTAATTTAATAGGTTTATCCACTTTTACAATACTTATAATTTTCGGTTTATTCGATTTTTTAATATTTTTTTCATCAGTAGACATTTTAACATATATTTTATAATATAAAATTTTAAATTATTAAATTTGTCAAAAGAGATATAAAAGAGCACTAGAGCATACAAATAGTCAAAACATAACCTCAAGACAAAGAAGTTTTAAATAGTATTAAATAATTGATAGGATAGATTTAGTAATACTAATTCATAACAAAAACATAACGTTCATTTTCTGAGATTTTCCGATATTTTAATTTTTTTGCGATATTCAACTGAAAGGTTTACTAAAGATAGGTTACTTGACGAAAAGACAATCGTACTAACCGCGTGCATTGTTACGATTGTAACTTGTTAAAAAAAATAACTTATTGTAATTGCAACTGTTTAATAATTATAGTATTTATAATATTAATAGTATTTATGACAGGAAATATATCGTACGAAAATATGGACTCTTACGAGGTAATTTATTCATTATTATTCATAATGTTCAATTGTAAAAGCAATTGTTCATTAGGTTAGGTTAGAACAATGATTTATAAATATAATATTCTTATTTACTTAACAAAATATGTATAACATTTTTATTTATTTAACAGAATCCTGAATCTTTGCCATTGGAAAATTTAAAATTAAAGGTTAAAACTAATGGTGTTATAGAAACTATAGATGCTTTGGTATGTATGTAAATAACATTGTTTGTAAATATATATGTTATCGTATATATTATATTTTTATTATAAATAATATTATTTTTAATTTGTTTTAATTTATTTTTATTTAAATTTTGTTATATATTAAAATGTTAAAAATTTTTAAATATCCTTATGTGATCAAGGAATTTACAATAAATATAAAATTTGTTTTTCTTAAAACTTTTTAGAGTAAAAAATGGAAAAATAACCACTATTTCTTGCATTATGAGGCTCCTAATATATATAATGATGATGGAATTGAAATTGAAGGAGCAAAAGAACGTTGGATAGAAATTGTTAATTATATGATTAATGATTTAAAATGGCTACTTAGTCTTCCATTCTATAGGTAAGCATAATTAAAAAAATATTGATATGTTGAAAGTTGAAATATATATATATATATATATATTTATTAGTATTATATTTTTATTATATATTCTTTATATAGGTTTTGGTCAAACATTATATTCAATCCCTCAATATTAAATACATTAGTATCTTTTCTTCAAGAAGCACCACCATTTTATGCTTTAGAAAATTTCCCTCCAGATATGTTACAACTTTTAGAAATATTAAGTCATTATGTACTTATAATTTTTACACGACTGATTACAAATAAGGAAAATTCAAAAGAATATATGGGCCGTCCTTTTTTTGGAAATTTATTATATGAGAATTATATATTTACAATTCCAATTATTTTTGATCTTTGCCAATTTTATGGTCGAGAAAATCCAAAAATAATGGAAAAAATTTTAAACTGTTTATTTATATTAGAACCACGGTATAATAATGATCTTCAAAAAACTATTCCTTGCCTTATAGAGGTGATATAATAATAATACAGTTTATAAAATAATTAATCTTTTCTTAAAATAGTATTTAAAATATTAAATTTAGATTATTGATTCAGGCACTTGAAGAAGTTGAAAGAAAGTTTGGTCATTGTTCTACTCATACTAATGCAGCAATATCAACAGATTCTACAAAATTTACATTATTTAATTTGGAAGATATGATATTATACATTTTAGATATATCTTCAACTATCGAAATATTTTTGAAAAATTATCCTTCTGCAGCAAATGTATTTCATAGAGAGGATTTTATGAAAAAGTAAGTAATTAAACTGTATAATATAAAATATTCTTATATAATTTTTTTTATCTTTTTTTAAATTATCTCTAATAATTTATTCTATTATTGTTTTTTAATATTTATTAGACTTGTTTCAACATATGAAAATACAATTCCTGAAATGTATAAATTATTAGATGACTTGGCATATAATGATGAAAATATGCCGAAATATATGGAATTAAAACATCGTTTAGATGTAATAAGAATTGAAATTTTAAATCTTTTTCATATTATTATATATGAACCAATATTAAATATCCAAGAAAATGTGTAAGTGCATAATTTTATTGGTCAAAAAATCTCTCTCTCTCTCTCTCTCTCTCTCTCTCTCTCTCTCTCTCTCTCTCTCTCTCTCTCTCTCTCTCTCTCTCTCTCTTGCTCATATTATATTTTTTATGTAATATAATTATAACATTATATCTAGAAATACTATAAAAGAAGAAGAAATTAAGAAACAAGTGGATGAATATCTTGATTTATTAAGTTCTGTAATTTCTGAAAAAGAATTCGTTACAGATTATGACCAATTTTATCCTATTAAATCAGATTTGAATATATTATCAACTCTTTGTTCCGATCCGTATCCTTTTTTTTTTAGTGTAAATATGATTATAATGATTATAAAAATAATATATTATAAAATTTTTCTGTAATATTATTATAATATTTTTCTTTAACAAATATTCAGTGACCAAATAAATTATAATTATATAGTACAATCAGTCAATGCAATTACTGGTAAATCCAATGATTTATTAAATATTTTTTCTAATATAAGTGTAAGTATACAGTATACAGTAATTTATATAAAATATATAAAATATATTTTGTTAATATTTTTATAAAATATTTTTTTTATAGGAAGCTGTAGCTGGACCTAGTGGTATTTCAAGTCAAACAGCCATATCTGAAAATATAAATTCTTCAAATAAAAAACAAAAACCTATAACAAAAAATTTTGTTGAATTAGCTTCCCTTGTTAGTGAGGTCAAAGATATATTACATGATTTGGATGAATATTTCATTGAGGTAATTGTCTTATTATAAAAAAATTATTATGAAAATATATCTAATGAGATTGATTTTATAGATAAGTTTGAAGTATTATGATTATAATACAGAAGCATTAATAAATGCAATTTTAGAAGAATCTTTACCCACAGAATTAAAAGAGTTAAAAGACTTAAGGCATTCACAAATGTCTGCTTCACCAATTTGCACAGTAAGAATATTTTATTATTATATTATAAAAAAAAATTAATAACATTAAGTAATGTATATAACACATGATCTTATAATTCTTTTAGGAAACTTTAAATAATGAAAATTTAGATTGTAATTTTGAAACGTTGAACATACTTGATAATTATAATAATGATAATAATGATAATAATGATATTAAAACTCAAGAAATTATAAATATATCTAAAGATTATATAATCAAAAAGTAAGGATTTAAGGATAATTATTATGAATTTTATATAATCCATAAAAAAATATTTATTTGTAAATAACGTATAATTATATTCGATAACATTTATAAAATTATATTACTTTAAACAACTTAATATAACTAAAACGAAATTTCTTACAGTTATGATCTTGTCACAGATGTTTATGATGACGAGTATGATGATACATATGACAATCGCGATGTACGCGGTAATACTCAAGATGATACTACTGAAATAGATAGGCCTTTTACTATACCAAGAGTTTGTATTTATATAGATATATATATATTTTAATAATATTAATATAATATAATATATCATAATATATCATAATATATTATAATTTATTACATAAAAATTAATAACAATGAATAAATAACAATTTTAGATTCTTCGGGACAGACAAAAAGTTGAAACTGTAAGTGAATCAGTATCAGATGATGATGATGATGATGATGACGATGATGTAAGGAATAATCAAAATGGAAAAGACTTTGTACAAAATCCAGAAGAATTACGTGCTAAAGCGGAGCAACGAAGGCAAATGCGAGATAGTAGATTTGCACCAAATGTGATTGGTATAATTTGTTTATAATCTAATAAAATTAAATTTAAATGTAATGTATATAATCATTTGTATTTATTAATATAATATTAAAATAATATCTTTTATTTATATGTAGGTAATCCTAAAGGTCATGGGCAAAAAAAAGATGTTTTATATAACAGGCAGCAGAAAAATGTTAGAAAAGCAAAACATGCTAATCATAATCGTCGTTCTGGTGCTCAGTTTAAACGAAATCAAGGAATGATTCCATCATAAATTTAATTATATTTTTACAATTTGAATTGTAAATACTGCCATGTAATAAATACAAATGATACGTTCATATCTATACACACACACACACACACACACACACACACACACATACACACATATATATATATTTAAATTCTCGTAATTTTTGTAAAATATTCGTTTGAAAAATTCTTAATTTTTAATGATCTTTAACAATTGTAAGACCTCTTATTCTATTTATTTGATTGGCCATAGCTTGTTGGTATTCGTTTTCAGGTATCATAGCGCTAGATGGTGATTCTAAAGCATTTGATACTGGCATTAAATGTGTGAATAAGTGTGTTGTGCTTCCGTAATAATCTAATTGTATCATAATTAGGGCATGTATGCTAGGTTTAATGTATTCTAATCTTTTGTCTAAAAACATTGGTAATTCTACAAGTAATTGAGCATGTACAGTTTTTAATTCCTTAGCAGCTGTTTCTTCAGCCCTACGTTCTCTTTCTAATTTCGCGATATGATTAGCAGTTTTATCTTTTTTTTCTTGTAATTTTTTGACACGATTATAAGAATATTTCCAAGTAGTTACCAATTCTTCACGTTTAGTTATTGCTGCAGCTATTAAAATGAATTCATCTCGTAATTTTTTTAAAGGTTCTATAAAAGTTTTTTGACATAGAATTGCCATTTCTTGCACAGTTTTTCCAATCTATTAAAAATACAAAATTTTTAAAATGCTTTTATAGTGAAATAAGAATAATCTATAAATTTACCTGTGTTGTGACAGAATGATAATTTTCCACAACTTTTCTGAATTCATCATTAAGATGTGCTAAACCACAAGTTGTTAAGTTTAATGTTAATCTTTGATCCGCTCGATCTAAATTTATTACAGCTTCTATATATCTTTTCATTTCCTTTGTCAATTTCCTAATTCTATCTTCAATACTAAAAAAACAAGATTTCGAATATAAACAATAGCAATAACAATAAGATATTAAAAATAAATATACATACTAAATGAGTTTTTGAACTGCAATATCTAATTCTCTGTCTTCTGAATGAGATAATAGAGGTGGTGCAGGTGTAGGCCTTTGTGTCAAATGATTTTTCCTTAAAGGATTCCTAAATAATATATTATAATATTATTTAGAAATACTGTTAACTATAAGGTTAACAAATAATTATAATCAATGATAGTTACTTACCACGTCATATTATTATTACAATTTAAAAAATTTTATAACATTATGCTTTACTGGTAAAAATCGTTATATGAAAATAAATTAATATGATTATTAGTTAGGGAAATATCGCAATAACGTATATCGTATTTCAGAATTTTATTACTATTATCTGAAATCGAATAGATAAGATTCAAGATAAAACGATTTACGTGGTTTCATATTTTACTATAATTAGTTTAGTAATCTTTTTAATAAATATTTGAACATATTTCTAATAAAAATGTAATAAAAGAATATTTAACATTCGTAAGTTTAAAATTTTTATTAAGTTATTATTTAAATTAATATATTTTCTAACCTTTCTAACCTTTTTAATTTAAGCCTATTGCAAATATATATATAATTTGTAAATTGCATTTTTTTTCCTTTTTTTAAATGCATGTTATTAAAAATTATATAATGTTCACAAATAGAATGTTTATATGACTGTTAAAATATATAAGGATAAATAATGGATATAGATGTAATAAATTTTGAAATTTTATTAAAAATAATCTTAAATTTACAATTTTAAATGTATGAATTAAAACTTAATGATCTATTATAATTAATTCATCTATACCCCAATCTTCATAACTATTATCAGGTAAATAACGTCTAATTATAATTGGAATTTTTCTTTGTTTCAATTCTTTCATTGCAATTTGTAATGGATCAGTTTCTCCTTCTAATTCTACCATTACAGGAGCACACATAGCTATTTGTAATGCTCGAGTCCCTAATACTCTTGCTCTTTCATATCTACAAACATAAGAAAAATATTTTCATTTTTTTTAAGATCGAAAATTTTTATGTTATATATTTACTTTGTCATATATCTTGTTGTAATTCTTTTAGATCTTTGTACTCCTCCAGTAGCTTCTCCAGCTGCTAATAATTCTATATTTTCTCCATCTTCTTCTTGTGGTTCTAATTCAATGTTATCATCATCATCCACATCATCAAAATCATCTGCTACCCTTTAAATAATAAAAATATAATAATTTCAATGTCATCATATATGTCATCATATAAAAAGTAAATTAATTTTATATATTATTAAATATATTATTTTTCATTATATATTTAACGTTATTAAAATAAGCAAATTCAATAACGTAAATGGACAAATATATAACAAAAAAAGAATATTTACTATCATGTTTAATAAATATACATATTACTTACTCATCTCCATCAAAATCATCATCTGCCATATTTTATTTTTAATTAAAAAAATATTATATATACGTATTATACAAGCAAAGTAGAAAATCTTATATACTTATTTAATATTTTTTTCAGCATGTCAGAATTAACAATCGATATATACCAATGTTATACAAAACATAAGAAAATACTAGAAAGGACAAAGAAAGTAGTGACATCTTTAACGCTAACAAATATATTAAAAATATCACTATTTTCGTGTTAAACTTACTAGAATGAAAATGAAAAATCAAAAAGGTTATTGATACTTGATCGGAATATAAAATAAATTGAAAATATAAAAAACAAAAGAATATAAAAATTACATAAAAAGAATACAAAAAAATTCTTGAGAGCATTTTTATGATAAGCTAGACAATAATAAAATGAGAATAGAAATAAAAATTTGGGAATCAGCGCCATTTCTAAAATATATATAATAGAGTAATTAATTTTATTTTATAAATGAAACACACATAGATAAAGAAAGTAAGTAGCAGAAGATAAAGTAAGATCATTAGTGCCATCTTATACGGAAAACACAAGCATTTCTTCATAAATAAAATAAAGTAGAATAAAAATTATTAGTGCCATTTTGAATGTTTAATGTCTGAATCTTTCTAAAAGCATTCAAAAAATGGCATTAGCTTTCAATTCTTATCTTAGTTTGCGTTTGTTTTATCTAAAGAATGTCTTTATCAATCAAGAGATGGCGTTTACTATCAAATCTTATATTATTTCTCATAGTTTTTATCTACGTTCCATCCGCGTTACTCTGGAGATGGCGCAAAGCATACAATTTTTCATCTATCTTTATCCTTTTCCTACTATTTGCTTTCCTTGTTTATATTTATTTTACAAATTTATGCGCTCAAGAAATGTTGGCAAGATTTAATTAATTTTACTATCTTATATCATAAGTATATATATTCTATATATTTACATATATGATAGGAGAATATATATTTTTTGAATATATGTATTATATAATAAATCAATTTTTTTACATCAATTTTGTATACATCGGGGATCATATATTTTTATATATTTATATAGTTATATATTTTATATATAAATTCGATTTTGCAGAATGAAACGAGTATATCAAATTCCATAATTAATATTAAGTAAAATAATGAAAAAAATGTTTTTTTTTAAATGCAAAAGATAGCGCTAGTAGTCAATTCTTATTTTATCCCTGTCTTTTTTCCACACTATATACTTTCTTTGTCTATACCTGTTTCATTTATAGCACTCTAGAGATGGCGCTAATTCCCAAATTTTTATTCTATTCGTATTTTTATCTCTTTATCCGCTATCCTTGTCTAGCATCACGAATTGATTCTCAAGAATCTTGTTGCTCATTCTATTGGAGAATAATTAATTTATATAATATATACAATATATAATTTAATATATAATTAATATATAAATATTAAAAAATATTAATTAAATATAAAAATTTTTACAATTTATTAGATTTTTATTATTTTCGAAATAGTGCTTCCATTTTTCATTTTTGATTGAGAAAGAAAAAAAATTAATGCATAATCAATTTTATAATTTTATTTTATTTAAATTAAATATAAATTAGATATTAAGAATGCGCATGAATCATTTGTCGAAGATATTTGTTATTAGAAATTTATTACGAAATAAAATGATGATAGGAAAACCATTTTATTATATATAAGAAATAAATTTGTTAACATTCTTTTATAATATGAAGATTTTTTGAAACAAAAAATTTGCAAAATAACATAATTTTCACGATATTTTTTTATTAATCAAATTTTCTTCACATTCTAAAATGTTGAATTATTTAAAATTAACATAAGATTAATAGGAAAGTTTTTAATATTTCATTTTTCAAAATGATACGTGTTTTTACGAAGGAAAATTTCAAAATATTATATTAAAGATTATTGAAATAACGATCGAGTTCTGGTCGCGAGTTACACTACGACGAGGAACACGTGGCGAATGATTTGCACGTTCAAAGTTTCAAAGTACTATTTGATTACGAACACCTATACTTAGATCGATAAAACACGATGCGTGCAAAAAATACCAAGGGCACAGGTGTAGTGTTACCATTCCTCTTTGTTTTCCGTCTACAAAAAAAGAAATAGAAGCAAATGAAATCGAAATCTCTCGATCGTGTTCACGCATTAAATCGAGAACAGAAAAATTCTCACACGTCAACAACAATATTCCGATGTCCCGATTCTCAAAGATCAGGATAATTTTTTTCAATCGATCAAACTGATCAAAAAGAAATTCCCTTCGTTATTATTATTATTATTATTTCCTTTATCCTTCTTCTCCGAAACTAGATAATTTTTCTCCATCCATTCGACTGATAAAATTCGACATACTTTTCCATTCAAATTAAACAAAATGTTTCGACGCTTCGACGATCGTACGAAAGACGAAATGAAACAAACGAATTCTCGTCCCCCCTCCAATCCTATCTTTTCGAAAATTCTTACAACACGACAACGAAATCAAATAGGAATGATGAAATGTATAGACGGCGTTATTATGGATGAAAGGGAAAAAAAAAAAAAAAAAAAAAAAACTAGGGCGAAATTTTCCTCGGTTTATCCACGTGCGAAACACGGGATAATATTCGCGGATGCAGCAAAGCAGAGCGTTTTTTAGAAACCGAGCGTCTTATTTTTCGATTTCCTGTCAAAAGCGGAGCATGCTGACGCGGAGGAAGATCGACACTGGCGAACACTGACCTCCCTCTACTACTTGCCTTGTGTCCTTGGCCTTGAAACGAGAACGTGTTTCGGGAGATGAAATCCAACCGCACAGGTGGAACGATAATTGCTCGGCCGTCATAGCGAACGTAAGCCTCGGCTTTACTTTCGCTCCGTTACGGAATCGGAGAAGTTACAGATGAAGAGGAGAGTCACGAGTGTTAGGTAACCATTCTTTTTTTTTTTTTATCCCCATCTTTGCTCGAGAGAACGGGGAAAAATCGATGGATGATTTAAAGCGAGACTTTAAATTGATCGTAGCTCTGGAGAAGAAAGAGGTAGGTTTAGAATTTTTCCTTGGAAAATTTGTCAAGAAGTGAGAAATGAGCGATTCGATGCATCAACTCGTGCAAAGAAAGAAAAATATCCAATTTATGCCTCTGAACGAGAAGAACTGCTTGTTTACAGACTCAATTAATTTCAATTGAGTCGGTGAGTTATCTTTCTTCGTTTCTGTGCGAAACCCATGATACATGGTTGGTTACATTGTTTTTTTCTTTTTTTTAAAGATCTCGTAAGAAAAATGCATCTTACCAATCTTAAACCCCGAGGATTAATTTGAAACTAGATTAATTTCCTGTATGAATCGGATGGGAAGTTTTCGCGTGTCGTGTCGCGGATTAATAATTAATCCTATTGCACAGATGCAACTTGGCCGAGAAAAGGAATATGAATACATACAAGAGTTAACGAATAATAGATCGTTTTAACCCACTTTCAATCGTCACCGTCTCTGATCCACGAAAAGCCTAACTAAGACAATAATCGGTTTGACCTATGGCATCGATTCCCAACGCTTGTTCGATTAAACGCAATAATTATTGTTGTCGTCCCACCATCCGTTTCCGCTTCGATGACTTTGAAAAATCTTTTCCCCCTATACACCTTCGCATTGTCTTTCTCAACTTAGACTCACATACGTATGCGACGTATGTATGTATACATTACGTATGTACGATGGAAAATTCTGATATTAAAATCAGTGGTTAACTTCGTTTTCATCGAAGTTTATTTATTATTCAAAAAAAAAAAAAAAAAGAAAAAAGGAAAAAACGTCTATTCAAATTCTATCTATTTATGAAAACCTATTTGGAAAAACGTAAAAGTCATCATAAGCTTAAAAAAAAAGAAAAGAAAAGGAGAATACGAAACTTGAATCCTAATCCTATTGTTAAAAAAAAACACTAATACAATATAATTCGAATTATCCAACGTAACTCGGCGACATGACAATTCTCCGAACTTCTATTTTCGTCTTCGAATGAACGAAGCAAAAAATGAAAAATGAAAAAAAAACTTGTAGAAATCGAGATCTTCTTCATCGTCGTAAATATCACGTTAAATAAAAACCTCGAGAGTGAAGTTAAAAATTGAGCCGGGAGGAAGGTCGAGAAAGGAGAGAAAAGAAGAAGAAGAAGGGAGCGGCGGGCACCCACAGCTGCTGCTCCGACTCCTGTTACCGCGTCATCGAGTGACGCCCGACCGATTGCACGCGATACGCTCTGCCCGATGAAATCACCTTGCGCAATCGCTTTTTTTTTCTCCGTGAGAATTGGCAGGTCCTTATGTGTATATATATGTATAAAACGTCATTTCGTTCGCGTGGCGACAGAAGAAGCGATACACCGCGGATGTGAATGGTGAGAGTCGACCGATCTGGAATCACGAAGGAAGCCGCGTCTCGGCCGGTGTACACACGGTCACCAGATAAAACCGGACTTGCACTCGGTGAATAACGAGTCTCCGCGTGGCTGTCCTCTCGGCTGCAACAACCACGGCCACACTGTTCTACACGGCACCGTTTCACGCGCTTTCCTCTCGAGAGGGCAACCAGAGAGGAAGAAGGAGAAGAATTATTGGATAGACGAGAGGAAAGATCGCGAGGTGTTTTTCGAATATTTCGAACCGAGAGGGAAAGATCGTGGTATCCGTAGAAGGATAGGAGAGCGTTGGAAAAAATCGCATGGCCGAGGTGAAAGGGATATAGATTGATGACCGAATCGAGAGGAAAGGAAGTTTGCAAGTTTGGTTGGCGAAGTTTGGTCGAGAGGAAAGCGAGTTGGAGGAGAAGGGAGAAGAAAGAGGGAAGGCGAGGTATCTTGAGAGAGAGATATCTCGTGATATTTTTGTATTATTGTTCCAGTCGATCTGGAATGATCGTTTGGGGAACGAGTTTGGAACGAAGGAGAGGAGGATAAAGGGGGATCTCGTGTGTATTATTTTTATATAGATGGTCGAAGTTGGAATGGTCGCTCGTGGAAGATCGTTACAGATCGCGCACCTTGCGTAATTCTCGTTCGAGATGAATCTGTGCGAAGTGGAATTGGGAAATAAAAATTTGTTCAACTGGAGCCAAGAGAACAGCGTGCTGTGGAAAAAGGTCTTGTTGGTTTACCTAAGTGATTTCTGGCTGATGACATTCTTCTTGGGAATGTGGGAAATATACACGTGGGGTGATTACATGCTCGAAGAATTCGACGATGATTATGAACCATTAGATGCTTTGTAACTCGTGAGAAAAGTCACTTCTTCGCAGAGGTAAATAAACTTAATCTCCTAAACGTTTGAGAAAGAAAAATTTTTTGCCACATTTCTTGCCTTTTGTCCTCGAATTGTTTGCTAAAAGAATCGCGATTGTTAATTGAGTAATCACGTAATCGTATCTTCGCGCGAATTAATCTCTTGACATCTCTAGATCATAAGATGCGATAAGCACGGATTATTATACTAATTAAATATTCTTACGTAGAGCATGGATTTCAAGAATGTGTTCGAAGGTTTTGAACCATTTGGAACCGTATAGAAAATTGGCTACACATGGTAAGAATATATATGCGTATGTGTGTGCGTGTGTGTGTGATCTGTTTAAGAGAACGTTATGATTGAGAAATGGTAGTTCAGTTGGTGGTGAATAATCGAGTAGAGCTGTTTGTGAGATCATCGTACGAAGATCGCATGTACACACAGCCATAAAAATTATCGCCGAGTTGTTGTTGCCATTTTTCATTCGAGTAATCGTTCCATCTTAATCCGTTCACGAATTCTTAATTACTTTCATTCGTTCATCTTGTTGCATCATGTTGCTATTGTTCGATCATCGGGTGTTGACAACAAGCCTTTGAAACGGAAAGGAAAATTCAAAGTTTTAAAACGAAAATTTCTATTTGCAGAACAATGATGAATCGAAGGACCGAATAGGAAGAAAATCGTAAAAATCGATAGTGAAAAAAAAAAAAGAAGAAGAAAAATATCGGAAGAAGATGAAAATGAGCGTTGCAAACGGAATAAATGGGCATGTGGAAGAATATTTGGATAAGGTAATTTATTATCTGAAAAATATTTTTTTTGTATAATTTTGCTTTTCCGCCTTATCGGATATGTTTAGATAAATTTTTAATAATTGAACGCTGTTCGACTCGAAGGTGCTAATTTTTAAACAATCGAAATTTAATATTTAAAGTTTTCGAGAGAAATTATATCGAGTAATTCGTGTTTCTAAATTTTATTAAGTAGATATTGATTCACTGATCGTTCGAAAGGATAATTAATTAATAAAATTAATTAATGAATTTAATCTTCTACTTATAACTATTTTACGATATGAAATGCTTATCGAGAAACGAGACTTATTCCATTACGTAATCTAGTTACATGTTATCACTTTCAAACGCTAAAAAGAAAGAAAAAAAAAAAAAGAAAAAAAGCAAATAAGAAATCAAGATTCGTGGCTTAGGATGTATTATTTATTAGAATTATTACTTACATAAATCTTTAATACGAATACAAATAACACTCAAAAAAAAATGCAGCAAAATATTCTGAATAATAAATCTCCTTTTAGATCGAAGTGAATGCGGAGGAGGAAAAGAGAAGAGAGAAGAAAGGCGTCACGTATCAGGTAGTTTTTTTTTTTCTTCTTTTTCTTTGGATAAAGTTTCTAAACAAACAATTTAAAGAAGCGAATCAATGTTATTTTTTCATCGACTATGAATTCTAAATAAACGATGATGTCTGAATCAGAATTGCAAATATTATTTTGCACAAAGAAATCTTACGTAATAAACGGCTTCGTGATAATACTGTAATGACTTTGAACAATTATGATATTAACTAAAATATGGAAGGAAAATAAAAAACATTTGTTATTGTCGAATACGAGTTAATCATTGTAAAAACGAAATTTCTATCGAAGATACTTAAAGATGTTTTATTGAAACTTTATTTTTGCTAAAGATAAAAGTTTTTCGTTCAAACGAGCATAAAAAAAAAATAATAATCATGACGATAATTATGACAACAAGAAAATTATTCTAAATCTAATTTTTTTTCTTTTCTTTTTTTTTTTTTGCAATGTTAATATCAACTAAACGTTTATATCAATTTCACTTTCAGAAAAAAATCATGCGTTACTGTTATTATTACGACATAACTTGTTTTGTCAATCTCTTAAAATGTTTTGCTGCAATTAATTTAATCAAATGTTTAAACGATATACAATAAGATATAAATAAGATTCAGAATTCATTTGCCAATTGAATACAAATACTAGTAACGATTTTGGAATTGAATTGAAATAATAAAAATTGGAAAATATTATTTTTAAACAAACGAGATAAAATATCATTTGTTTAATGATATCGAGCTATATATTTCTTATCTATTTATATCGAGCTGAACTAAAATTCTTGGAAAATTTACGATTATTTGTTCTTACTTAATAGTAATCATTTGCGAATTGCAAGCGGTGAATAAGTAATGTAATTGATCCATTGGTCGTCCTCCTAAAAAATTAATAAAATCGTATCGAGTTCAATTATTTACGATTGATATGTTTATACCGCAACAATATTCATCGAGTCTACTATTATACTGTTTATTATATCATTCATTGTAATTGAAAGATTCAATGTATTATTGATTTAATAAAAATTTATTAATAAGTTATAATTATTTTCTCAATTGGTGTTTTGACATGTTGACTGATTTACATTTGTTGGGATATTATAGCAGACTTTTTCTAGATCTCTGCTCTCTTCGAATAATCGAAACAAAAATGTTGTGACTGAAGAAATTAAAAGAAAAAGAAAAAAATACGAATCGATGTTCTTTAACATTGTATCAGATGCGAAAACAGTGTTTTAATTCCTCTATCGGATCGAATTACGAATATTCGCGAACAGAAGAGAAATATCGAAAGAAATATAAAAAATCTAGAGATCTATTCTATGCAAAAAAAAAAAAAAAATTCCAAACTTGTTATTTGCGCAACGAATTAAACAAAATACTTGATAACTATCCACAAATTAGTAAAACCTTTTTGCCTTTTGTTTGTTATAAAAAATAGATTCGCTTTTTCTCGATCGAAGTTGTTCGTAATTATCCGTTGATCTCGTAAAAGATATAAGTAAAATATAATTATCATATTTTTAACTCGTATATCATATTGCAATAATATTTTCGAGTTATTTTTCTATGATGAAAAATTGCTGTTAACAAACATTTGATATTGATAACGAAAACGAAATAAAAATACAAATACTACAAATATAATTTCAACTACGAACAATATAAAGAATCGTAATTATTTGAATGTATGCAATTATAAGAATGTAAAGATAGTTTACAATTATATAAATATGCTAAACAACTAGTGCAGATATACAAAATAACTTAGCATACTTAGCAAAGATATACAGTGTATTAGAGAGAGAGAGAGTTTTGCGTAACTCGAAATATTATCGTTTAACGCTGCTGCTTTACGTAAACTTGTTGGTGACATTTCAAGGCTTGATTTAATTATTCCTCCGGATGTCTTGCTCGTCTTCTCTGTGAACCTTCATCCCAAACCGGTTTCGATATTGGTCATATAAGAGCAGTCTCGGCGATAGTAGGGTTGTTTGGGAAAAAAATCCCCTCGATTGACTGGCATTTATTCAACTTTGCTTCTCGACACGCTCGTTATGCCCTCTTTCATATTTTATCTATTTCACAATCGCATAAAATCGCGGGGGAATATGCTATGCTAGAACCATAGATCCATTTCTTCGATCTTTCGTAATCTTTCTTTTTTTTTTTTTTCACGTAAGATAATTTTTGAAATTCTAGCGAATCGATTTTACCGATCGATCGAGAATTATCGACCCTAGAATTCAGAAAATGTCAATTTTGGTTTTGAAATAAAAAAATGGAAATGTTTGTCTTGTCGATAACAAGTTTTATCGAGAAAAAAAAAGAAAAAACTTGAATCATCTTCACTTTTTTTTATCAGTCAGAATTATCTATCAGAATCCATTAATCCTTCTAATCGGCATTACTCAAAGAAACAGCTAACAGATTATTAACGTAATAATCATTTGAATTGATAATCATGATATTTAATGATGTCATCGTTCATCGATTATCGATAGATTATGATTAACAATTAAAACTAATAAATTCTTTTATAGCATGATATATATATATATATATGATAATTATGCAGTTAATCGGGTATTAATTAAAATTTATAATACGCGATTACGGAATGGGAAACGGATTTTTTCATCGCGAATCAAATGCAAAAGATTTATGTAACACGAACCTAAGTTATAGGATAACTTCGTTAAGATCAAAAGATTAATTAACTCGTTTCGAACGTTTATTCCTTTTTTTTTTTTTTCTTTTTCGAATTAACTTGCAATTAAAATCTCTCGCAATACATATGAAATATATATTCTAAAAATATTCGTTTGCAGATAATGATGGTTCTCTGCGTGAACTCTTCGATTCTGGGTCCATCCATGGCTTTTGGTTACAGCGCAGTGGCATTGGAACCGATGATGGCACCTAGTAGCGACGTGAGAATCGACAAAGTTCAAGCGAATTGGATCGGTTGGTATCATTTTTATTTTTTCTCCATCTCGATTGATAATACTAATCCGATATTCTTAACTTAAGATATTCAAAGAGAGATGAGAAATTAAGAATTTAATTTTATTATATCGTAAGTTTTCTTAGGATTTAATTAAATTGGACACGTTTGAAATTAAAAAAAAATTCAATCGTTGGAAATCCACAGCCACAGCTACAGCACTGGGCATCCCGCTCGGTTGCATTGTCTCTGGTTACACTATGAGGCGGGGAAGAAAGTTGAGCCTGTTGATAACGTCGATCGTGTCCATCGTTGGATGGCTGCTCATTTATCTCGCCGGAACGTACGAGCAGATTCTTGTGGGCAGAATTATTTCCGGAATCGCGACCGGAATGGCCTCGGTCCCAGCCACCGTTTACAGCGCGGAGATCGCTTCTCCAAAATGGCGATCGACCATGGTCACGTGGACCAGCATAACCATCGCTATTGGCGTTTTGATCGTCTACATTTTTGGCTACACGTTGAAGGTAAATATATCGCCCCTCTCTCGAGCAAACTTTCATCTCGATCTCTCTAAAATAAAATAAATTTTCCAAAATGTACACTCGATCTATCCACGAATTCGCCTTTGAAAAAGTTAGAGGAAATTCGACACACGATTCGATCTTTCTTTTCTAAAGGACAACTGGCGTACGGTGGCTCTGCTCTGCGCCCTGTTTCCCCTGGTCTCGGCCGCACTGACCTTGGCCATCGTCCCAGAAACCCCGATCTGGTTGCGAGACAGAGGTCGTCTAGACGAGGCGTTACACGTGTTGAAGAAATTCCGCGGCGTCCCCAACGACGCGCCGCCCCCGCAACACTTGTATCAAGAGCTGAACCCACGTCCCGCCCAGCGACCGAATCAAAACTTCGTGAAACACTTGCTGAAGAGGAACGCCGTTCTGCCGTTCGCCGTTATGCTCGGCTACTTCTTCTTCCAACAATTCTCTGGCATCTTCGTCATCGTCTATTATGCCGTTGATATAGTGGAGAGCGCCGGTGTCACCATAGATCCCAATTTGGGAGCGGTGCTGATAGGATTGACCAGGTTGCTCGGCAGCGTGTTGGTCGCGTGCGCGTCGGGCAAATTCGGCAGAAGGAAGCCGTCGATCGTTTCCGGATGCTCGATGACCATTTTCATGGGGATTTTGTCGGTCTATTTATCGATCGAGGGCAGAGGGTATCGCGTGAACGACAACGGCCTCGTCCCAGCCATATGCATACTTATGTACATTCTCGGCAGCACTCTCGGCTTCTTGGTTATCCCTTTCGCCATGGTGGGCGAGGTGTATCCCACGAAGGTGAAGGAGGCGTTGACGGGGTTGACCACGTGTATCAATTACATTTTCAGCTCGATCACGGTGAAAATTTATCCGGACATGGAAGCCGGTATGGGCAGGCAAGGTGTGTTCGTGTTTTTCACCGTGATGTCGTTGTTGGGCACGTTGTTCGTTACGTTCTTCCTGCCTGAGACGAAAGGGAAAACGTTAAGGGAAATCGAGGATATGTTTTCGAAAAAGAAGAAGAAGAAAGAGGAGGAGGAGGAGGAGGAGGAGGAGGGAATTGTTAATTGGCGGGAGGAGAAAGAAAAAATGATAGATCTGAAAAATCCTGTATCCGAAGAAGCGTAGTTTCGTCGTTCTTCGGATAGAGATATCAATGCAAAGGAAATACTCCTAATTTTTTTAAACGTTTAACAATTTTTCTTTTTTTTAGAATCTAATGAAGGACTCGATTGCGAAACTTTTTTCCAATCGTTCCTTAATTAAATCGTTCTATGATAATTTAACCCTTTAAATATTACACGTTAAACACGTTATATCTACCGCTATGTGTTCATTTTATCATTTTAGTTTAAGAAATTCTTTCGATTAATGATAATATTTTTATACCGTATATATACGATTATAATGTGTAACATCACGTTTACATTCGATTATAAATAATCAAGAAGAAATATTAACTCGTTAATCTCATTTGAGAATAATAATAACAATTTATTAAGCATTTTAATCCTTTCGTTTTGTATTTTATACATAGCTTGATCTTATTGCGAAGTGTTGCAACGTTGTTATCATATTGTTGATCACTCGATACAGTTTCTAAATAAATAAATTGTGATAACGGCTCAAATGAACGATAAGAGATGTCAAGGCTGTTCGATACGGTCATTATTTTTCGATTGATGCACGGCTATTGTATTTTCATTGGGTGAATTTTTCAAGACGGAAAAAAAAAAAAAAAAAAAAAAAAGAAATAAAGCAAAAATGATTCAAAAAGGAATGATGAAACACAAAGAAAGAACAATCTTATTTGTCGCTTTTTATTATTAAAATCTTAAATAATAAATTAACAAATGTCGTAACAATCACGATAATTAAATAACAAAACATAAAATAACGTACGGACGTGGAAGCGCGAAATGTCGGGTGATTGAGATTTGTGATGACACAAAGAAGGGGGCACGGGATGAAAACTCTAACTACTGATAATAGTGATGATAATAGTAGCAAGCGCGAAAAAAATATAATAATAATAATAACGATGTAGTAATAATAATAATAATAACGATCTAATAATAGTAATAATAATATAACATAATAATAATAATAATAATAATAATATAACATAATAATAATAATAGTAAGAATCGATACTTAATAGCGTATACTTAAATAAATTATTACATAACGCGAATGTGGCTCGCGGAAGAACGATTTTTCTCTTTTAAAAAAAATCACTTAATCAGTCGTTTTTTTTTTTTTTTATAATCGATATAATTTCTCGTCCTACTCGAGACTCTACCATTTTATCCACCCCTTACGAGCGACCATTTGCATCACAACGTTATAACATTTCAAATATGTATTTCTCGTCTCGTAATTTCGAAAGAAGGTGGACGATGGATCTATTTGTTTCGCTAAAGAATAAGGAAAGAACGAGAAGATAGAATCAGAAAAGAAAGATGAGAAGGAAAGAAGAAGAGAAATTAAACAAATTTAACATGTTGTACGCTTCGGTGCGATATTCTCATTTCCTTCGAAAAGAAAGAAAGAAAGAAAGAAAGAAAGAAAGAAAGAAAGAAAGAAAGAAAGGAAGAAAGGAAAGAAAGAAATAAAAAAAGAAGAAAGAAAAAAAACAAACGAACCGATCGAATGCTATATATCTCGTTCGAACGTTGCTCCAACATTGGAAACTCAAAATATTCATAACTGGTCCATGATTAAGCCACGATCGTTTGGAAGAAGAAGAAAAAAAAAAAAAAAACAAGACTAGAACCGTGACTAGTTACAGCTAATAAATACAGCTTAACGTAATAATAATTTCATTTCACTACTTTGGTATCCGCTCTAAAATAAAAAATATATCGGATCTCTGTAATAAAAAAAAAAAAACACCGAAAAAAAAAAGTTGAACAAGACAGAAATGAAGCTGATCTCACCACGGTTCTGAAACTGTGTATGTCAATCAAACAGACTCGTATTCGATGCTTACAACTCCAAAACCGCGTGGAAATTCATATGTGGATCAAATATTGGATCAACGTCGATGCGGATATCGGTATGCGAGTATTCGGTGTATACTATATCGCGAAAAAACGTATATATCGGATCGAGTTGGGGAATTTCACCCTTTTTTTGGGGGGCCGCGAGACGTTCCGTCCTCTCCTCTTAATCGTCTCGTCTTCGGCGTGCTTACCGCTTCTCACGTTCTCGGGTCTCGTCTTTCGAACGAGCGAGGTTATCAGACGACAGTCGGTGTGTACGTGATCGTTCGATCAAACAGGCGACGAATTTCGCGAATCTCGGCTGATTTTTGATCCAGATGAATCATCGGCCGATTTATCGTGTTCCCTCGAAATCGATCGATAACGCTATCGCTCGTGATTTAGCGTGAGAAAAATTTAAAAAAAAAAAAGAAAAAAAAAGGATCATCGAGGTTACGAGAGAAAACGATCTCGATATCTCACGACCATTTACGACCGGCATCCGATAACGCGTAAACGATTGACCGTGTAATCCTGCCATTGAAAGATTTCATCCTTTCTTTTTTTTTTTTTTTTTTCATTTTTCCATTTCCATTAAAGACTAAGCACGTAAGCACGATGATTCTAATAAGAAAGAAACAAGAAGATGACCTCGTAAGGTTACGATTTACCTAAGCTGCTCCCTCTTTCTCTTTCTCTCTCTGACAATGTTTCTCTCGCAGCAGCATCCCGTCAGCGCGGAGTTCTCGGTCCTCTTCTTTTCAGTCCAAGTTTTCTCTCCTGATATCGCGGATGATCGTCTACGAACCGTTTCAGGAAAAAGGGGGGGGAGGCGCATGGGGGCGGTGGAGTGTTCCACTCGTCGGCGGACGATCAACAATTTTACTATCTTAACCATCTAGTAATGTCAGTAAAGCTCTCGTTGCTGACGAAGGCCGAATCCTCGTTTCCTTTTTTTTTTTTTTTTTTTTTTTCCTTTACCCTTAACATCATTAAGGTTATTCGACCTTCTTATAAAGCTTTGTCTAAAAAAAAGAAGAAGAAGAAAAAAAAAACAAATCAGAAGCCTCTCTTCAGCTGATCTCTCTTCGCTGCTCCTGAACTTCCTTCCCTGTTGATGTTCTCTCAAGAATCGTTCATTCATCCAACGATCCATCCGTATCGGTTGCCTTCTATCGTTCCAGTTCCCTCTCTCTCTCTCTCTCTCTTCGAAGCTTCGTCGAAGCAACCCTTGAAATCCCTCGCGGGTCAGCCCCTATTCTCCAGGGCTTACAACGTTACACGCCCTACCGCCGCTCGAATCGAAATTTGTAGGTCATCTCGGGCAGGGCCAGGTTTCCAATTGGGATCGTGTAATCCTCCTTTTGCACAGGCGCTATCGTGAAGTTCTTCAAGATGCTGGCCAAGATGGCGAAACTCACGTATTGGACCAGTTTGTAGCCCATGCAGGATCTACGGCCACCGCCGAAAGGCAGAAAATGGTCGGGCTTCAACAGTCTTCCGTTCTGCACGAATCTGTCCGGTATGAATTCCTCTGGGCTGGTCCACAGATCGGTGGACATGTTCAGATCGTAATTGTTCAGGAAGATGAACGTGTCCTTCTTGATTCTGAAACCTGAAGAGGAAGAAGATGAATCGATATCGATAAATTTCTTTTTTCTTTTTGAATTGGTTACGAATCAAAGCAAACAATGTAATAAAATGAATAATATAATAGAGGAGGTATTATTACTACCGGCTTACCTGCGATAGAACTGTCCTGATTAGCAACGTGAGGAACAATGGGGCTGGCGATTATCCTGATGGTTTCCAGGATGATGGCTTCGACGTAGGGCAAGGATCTTCTGTTCTCCAATCCTACGAAGTTCCCGGCGAGGGCAAGAGCGTCGATCTCCTCCTGGGCGAGTCTCTGAATCTCGGGCCTCGTGGCGAGGAAGCCTAAAACTTTGACCAGGAGATTTCCAATAGCCGTGTGCCCGCCGATGATGTCCTCCATGACGAAGAGAGCCGTGTTCCACGACATTTGGGGCTCTGTCCCGCTCTTCACGTGATTGATCAGACAATCAACGTAATCTTTCTCGGGCACCACGTCGTTCCAACTGTTCAATCTGTCCGCGATGATGTTCTTGATCACGAATTTTCGGATCTCGTGGCTCCAGTGCGCCATTCTTGCCATGTTTCTGTGATGAAGCGGCATAAGGAACGGCAGGAAGTCGGCCGCGTATCCCTGATTCACCTCGAAGAACACCTTGTCGAAATTCTCGACCATGTTTCGGAAACCCTCGTGCTCCAGATGAAAGTTCTTCGAGCAAAGATAGGTGATGAAGATGTTGGCGCAGGAATGGAGGATCAACGGTTTCGCGTGAACGCTCGTGCCCGACAACGAGTCCAGATGGTTCACCATAAACTCCATTTCATCGCCAATTATACCGTTCAGCTCGTTGAAACGCGCGGAGAAGGCGCGGGGAAAGGTGTGCGCGCGAAGCATCTCCCTTCGGGCCTTCTGCACATCTGACCAGTTGCAAAATGCCAGGGCTGTAAAATTAAATAACCATTTTTTTTTTTACAATGTAAACGGATTTAAATTTCTCATTAATAACAGGTTGATAAAAAAGGAATATTTCGTTCGGATATAATCCGTCGTTTGGAAATTTCCACGAATGGAAATGGCGATTTCCATTCGTCGACACCTGACAGGGACGAATCGATAACGGATATATCGATCGCGAACAGGATTCGATAAAGATGACCACGTTAAACTTGACCTTTCGACGGCACGTCGTGACGCACGTCGATGCGTTTCGAAATATCGTCGAGTGGCGAAAAAAAAAAAAGAAGAAGAAAAGAAAAGAGAAAAAGAGAAAAAGAAAAGGACGGGAAAAAAAGAAAGAAGAGAAAGAAAAGAAGAGGAAAAATTCCGTTGACGCGATATATATATATATATATATATATATATATATATATATACTGTTGCTCCTCTCCCTTTCCGTGGTGTCGCGCTTCACGCTTTTCGCTTCCTCTTTCTCTCTTTCTTGTACGGCGAGGGGGACGCGTACGCGGAAATGCAAGCATCGGCAGATGCCGATCAAGCGGACTCGGCAGAAAATCGATTCATCGGCCCGGCTGGCGCGAGCCACCGACCACTCGATTTGAAATCGAAGCGGTCGCGGGGCAGACCAGAACAGGAAGTGACCTGGTTTCTCGTGGTAGGACATGCCGCTCGACTCGCCTCCTCGAGCACAAGGAATCCAGGATTTTCAGATTTTACGATCAACTGTCATCCTCGCGCCAAACCCAATATCTCCGTAGTCCTCGTTGTAATCGTATTTCAATTCTCGATTCTTAAAAATCTTTCTCCCGCACGAATAATTATTCCCGATTTTTCTTCACTTCTCGATACACCGTTTCACGCTCGAATTCTTCTTACGATTCATCTGAGATCTGTCTGATCGCGACGTTTAACAGATATATAAATATGAAAAAAAAAAAGGAAGAAGAATTATTACAACGTATAAACACGTACGAGTTTTTTTTTTTTCTCTTAAAAAGCCGATTAAAATATCTCTTCAATTTTTTCCACGAGCCAGGAACGAGAAACGTTTCTCTGCCGAGATGTTGTGCGCAAAATCGGCGGTGAGAACGGGAGGAGGAGGAGGAGGAGGAGGAGGAAGCGAAAGAGAGAGAGAAGGAAAATGGTGCTTACTCGGTAGTATCGGAATCGCCTCCGGTGGATCAGCCTTGATCCTGTTTGCCGGCTGCCAGGTGAGCAAGGAACGCGTGAAAGTGGTACCGTGACCTTTCCGGCTTGCACTTGGTACCGCTTCGGCGTTGACCTTAGCACGAGTTTCGGCGTTCCGTGGATCGCAACGAAAGCACGAGCCACGCGAAAAAATAAACGGGCTGCGATTGTATGGGCCGGCCGGCTCACGTGTCGCGTACGATGGCAAGGTCGTTAGCATGGGGAACGAGTTTTCAGCAGCCGTGACGACGAGGTGTCGACGAATTCAATTTTCACACTGACTCACACGCGTCGAAATTCTTTTTTCTTTTCTTTTTTCTTTTTTTCCTCCCTCCCCCCTTCTCCTTCCTTTCGGAAGGAGTTGAAAACGGAGTTGTAAATAAATCTCTCCTCCAATAATTCTCTCTCGAGGATAATAATTCGAAATATATATATATATATATATATAAATATATATATATATATATTTTTTTTTTTTTACGAGAGAAGATTTCTCGTGAGGAGATTCTTTTTTCTTTCTTTCTTTCTTTTTTTTCTTTTTTTTTTTATTTCTTCCTTTTTCTTTTCGTCACGGCGAGAGTTACGTAATCGTTGGAGACACGTCGAGAGTTTTTGAATAATAATTAAAAGTATCGAACGAGGCAATTTGCATGGTGAACGAGTCGTCGAGTAGGTAGGGACGAGATGTCCGATTAATTCCGAGCGATGGAAGATTTACTTTTTATTTTTATTTCTTATTTTTTTTTTTATTATTATTTCTTTTTTTTTTTTTTTTTTTTTTTCGTTTCGACTCGAACCGATGGAAAATCAATCCTTCGCGTTTCGTTTCGACCGTCGTTGTTTCGTCGTTAATTTAAATTTAATCTCTAATCTTCGGAAAAGTTTGCCGCGACGAAACGATTAAAATTTAAAAATTAAAAGAGAGAAATTTTCTTACAGTTCTCCTTGTTTCCGCCGAAGAGCAGATGATATCTGGTAAAGTTGGGCCTGGAATCGAAATGGTGTCCCTTGATGGTGAGCACTTCTCTGATGTTCTCCAGCCCATTGACGACCACGCAGGGCACGGATCCCATCCTGAGCTTGATCACCTGGCAGTCGAAGTCCCTAACAAGGTCAGCGAAAGCTTTGTAGGGTACGTCGTAGCGTCCCAGGATATGAAGAGAGCCAAGAATCGGCCACGGTTTCGGTCCAGGTGGTTCCGGCAGGGCGTGTTGGTCGTCGCCCAGCACGACGTTCTTCGTCGTCTTCTTGGACCTTAGGTGATCCAACAGGATGAGGGCGAGTGCCAGGAACGTGATTGCGATTAGGAAGCACGTGGTGGCTGTCAAAGGGATCATCTTCGATGACGCTTTCCACGACGCTTTCTCGACGAGGACCTCCTTCGTCGATGCACTCACTGTTACGATTCTCACAAAAAAATTGGGGCGGATCTTTTACTTTTTCTTTCTCTTTCTTTTCCTTTTTTTTCGCGGCAACAGTACCGACCTGGGGTACTTTTGGATCGCGACAAGGTGACCACCCTACTAATTCTCTGTGACCGAAAATCGGTCTGGTTTCACCACGTGCCGATTTACCAAATGTCGCGAGCGTTCGTTGTCAGAATCGTGTCGTTGTTGTGATCGTCAGCTCGGTCGACGGGCAGAGAGAGAGAGAGAGGAGGGGGAGGGAGAGATAGGGAGAGAGAGAGAGAGAGAGAAAAGTTGTAGGTAAAAAGTAGACGGCTGTGGCGTGGAAAAGTGGCGGTGGAAAAAAAAAAAAAAAGAAAAAAAAGAATTCGATGTCACCCCGGCGATGATGATCCGTGATCGATGATCCCCGGATCACGAACGATCCACGAACGAGAACGTGGAACGAGAGGCTAGGCTATTGAGACTGTGTGGTGGATTCGCGATCGATCGATCCGTGGCCGGTCCCGGTAAACGAAAAAATGATGCGTGCCCGTGTCTGGTATCGGTAGATCGGTTCGTTGGTCCGTCTGTGAACGGTCTGCCGATCTGGCTCGGTCTGTGGGGATAGGATGGTTGGTCGGCTATCTTATATAGCGGCGTAATGTAGTCAGCACATTTGCGTCGCCACACACCCCATACATATGGATTCGTGTTGAGACGAAAGGGGGAGGAGAGGTTGGTCTCTCTGTCGTGCTCTCTGTCGTAAGTGTATATAACACACAACCCGGTGTGTTGCTGGTGCTGCTGGTGCTGCTACTGCTGGTAGAGAGACGAATTTCAAGAAAGCACCGAGAGAGCCGACTCTCCAACTCTTGGAGGCGTTCGTGTGTGGAACGGGAGAGCCCGAAGAAGAAGAAGGGCTGGAAGAAGGTGGAGGGAGCGGAACGGAAGGATGATAGAAGGTATGGAGGGGAAGGGAGGGAGATCCAGAAGGAGGTGAAGGGGCTGGGGGAGGGCGGCGGGGGGATCTCCTCTGACACAGAGGTGGATACACAGAGGGGAGGTGCGGGGAGGGGGTGGGGGCACGGACGCGTCGCGGAGTGGGGTCCAAGTAGGGCCCAGGCTGGGCCAGACCGGGCAACGAAGGGACGCTTCTTGCCCTTGACTTCTCTTCTTAAGGTGCCATCGGGTTTTCTGGCAGCAAGGTGGTGCGCCTCCAGTCCAACGAGCACACCTCGTCGAGACCGGCTACGCTCCCATCCACGCCACACCGCACCTCCGCTTTATTCCGTTCTTATTTCGATGTACCTGACGTTTATCGATTCGGCACCTCACACCTCCGCGCTTCGCCCATCCTCCCCACCCCGGCCCCTTCCTCCACATCCCGCCCGATCCACGCCTTCTTCCACCACAGCCCCAAGTTCCGAAAAGTTTTTCCATTTCGCGTCATCGCCCCTCATCCGATTCGAGGGCTGTTCGAGGGCTGTTAAACGAGCCTTCTCGCTCGTTCTTGTATCTTATCGATTTTTCTACGACGATCGCCATGATTCTTCCGCTTCTTTCGAAACGTTGCGATTTCTTTTACACGGTTTTTATACGTTTCATTTAAATTTAGAAGGGAGCAGATTTGGGGACTGTTGCCCACTGCGTCCATCTCGTTTCCCTAACATTTGGGAAAGAGGGACGGAGAAAGATCGATGGAGAAGACTTTTCGAGTTTCTCGAAAATTGATTTCGAGAAATTCGTGATTGCACGGCCGAAAAATTTTGCTTTCGTTCCGTTCGAATGCTGTTTACGTCTGCAAATTTTGTCATCGACGAAATTTTTCGTTGGATCTCCGATCCAAGAAAATCGATCGATTCACGAATCTTATTTTTACTTAAGGACTCGAGGAATGAAAGTTGCGCGATTTTGCGACGCGAGCGGACGAACGACGTTCGTCGATTCGATCGAGGAAGAAAAACGAGAAAAAAAGATTCTTTTTGATGTTAAAAAATAGAATCGTCATGTTTTCCCTTCTGTGAATAAATTGCGAGAAAAGAATTCAGGAAACGTTTAATTGTTCGTTAATAAAATATATTTGTTCGTTCGAACGAAACGTGGTGTTTCGATTATTTTTCTAACAACGAAAAAATTGGAAATGAAGGAATAAAGAAAAATGAAACGATAGATTTCGTCAGTCCTAGATAATAAATGGAAGAAATATCTGTATATCTCGGAATAAAAATTGGATCTCGAATAGATGGAACATTTTAATAATCTCTTCTATCGTCCTTTAGAAGAAAAAATTCACAATTCAAAATATTTGACCAACGTATACGTCAACGTATAGTAGGTCAATTCAGTAGAATCGAATTTAAGTCAGACGCAATTATTTTTTACGTTGGATCTGATCCACTTTATCGCTCGGCAACTTTCTTCGAAGCTTCTTCCGAATTGTCAAATAACTTTCGCAAACTTATGAAATCGTATGGCGTAGATTTCGTTAACGGCATTGGAAAAAAAAAAATAGTCAAAAATCACCAACGACGAATAATCAAGAGCACGGAAAACAAAGTTGTCGAAACAAGATTGGCCGACGAGACATCTTATATTTCACTTGCATGATGCTCTCCTTCGAACTTTATCCCTTCGAATAGAATTAATCAATTACATAACCCAATCCCATACGATGTTTCGAAACAATAACAACAAAAATTTCATAACGCGACTAATTGCGTGATTAATAAAAAAAATTCCCTCCTGATTGGACAAAGCGAAGAAAAAAGAAAGAAAGAAAAAGAAAAGAGAGGAAAAGAAAAGGCAAAACCGGCGAAGAGAAGAGATCTCACGACGCGCTCGAATATAATTCCATATACATCCCTGAACGGGAAGGTATAGCCCTGAAAGCTCGGATAAGAGAAGGACGACCACGTTATCTGTGACGAAGAGGAAGCACGCGACGAAGAGTACACGCTTCGAATTTGTTTCGAATCGATGAATAAAACATGAGGTAGTGGTGTGCCGGCTATATGTGCGACTTCCCCCATCCCGGCCCCGCCGCTCGGCCCTCCCCACCCCTTTCCAGCCAGCCTTTTTTTCCCCCCTCGCGGCGGTGCGCGACAGTAGGAGATTGCTTCATCCGTATCGAGAGGCATTATCGAGCGTCGATTTCTGGGAAGCTAGCGGTACCGGCCTCTCTGCCCGCCAGCTCGAAATCGGCTTAGAGAGGAGGCGCATAACGGGAAAGCTCTCCTCGGCTCTCCTCCGCGAGCCAAAGCTCCTCTTTCCTCCCCCCTTTTCTTCCACCCCTGCGCCAATTTTTCATTTCGCTTTCGATCGAACCACGCGCCGCCAACTCTTCGACCAGAGTCGCGCACGCGAAGAGATTTGATTTTTCCCCCTTTTTTTCGTTCTTTTTTTTTTTTCTCAGAACAATCTCTTTATTTATCGATCGACGTTTATCGATCGATCGAGATTTCCCAGAGATCGTATTTGCAAATGTACGAAGATGGCGGTGGTTACATAGAGTTTGGAGGAAGAGATATTATATTCCTCGTTTGATCTAATTGGGGATATTTTTACGAAAAGGGTCCGAACGAGGGCTGGGACGGGATGGGTGAAAAAGGCCCTCGTCGGTTGCACGCGAAATAAGATCGGTCGGCAGCTATCGTCTATCGAAATACCTCGAGTCACGCGACGAGTGAATTCCGATTCTCGTGGATCCTTTGAGATTTTTTTACCTCGATCACCTATATATATATATATAACAAATTTAATAATTCTCGAGATAATTTGAAACAGTGTTCGAATCCGCTTCGAAATTCGAGACGAATATTGATTGGGGAAAAATGACGTAAGGGGAGGAATATCGAGACGATCGATCCACGTGGCCGGTTCGAATTAAAGAAGAAGAAGAAGAAAAAAAAAAGGAATCCGGCGGCCGTGTTTTCTCGATCTCGATCCCACGCGAGCGAGCGAGCGAAGCGAAGCGCCTTGGGCTCGCGGAATTTCAAGATCGCGGCGCGTCCGCGAAAAGCGAATCGGCGAGGCGCGAGAGCGCGAGAGGTGAGACGGATCGATCCGTTGGACGGATATCGGGAACCGGCCAGACGCTCGAGACGAAGGTCCCGCCAAAATCAAGGCTTCGTTCAACAACAATGGAACGATACCGGATGTCTTGGATCGTTTTAATACCTCGCCATTCGTATTCGCAGGACGGGCAGGTTTTATTTTTTTTTTTTTTTGCATAGATCGAAATTGCGCGGATTATCCTAACAACTTTTCGATCAACTCAGTGCGCTTCGATCTCTGTTCTGCTTCTTCTTCTTCTTCTTCTTTTCGATCGATTTTCCCGGCCCTTTCTCTCCTCTTCTTCTGTGAAATTAAGTTTACGCAACGCGAGCGTTTTTTTTTGTTTTGTTAATTAAATTCGGAGAGAGTTGTTGTTGGGGATTAATTTTCGTGTGGCGTGGAAAAGCGTGGCGAAACGGATCGTTAAAAATTGGCGTCGATTGTTTTTTAGCGAGAAGAGTGAATCGGAAGAAAGTGAGAGAGGCGAGGCGGTTCGGTGACACACTTTTCTCGAAGACCAACAACGCTCGAATCGCAGCAACGCGGCTGAAATATTATTATTGTTCGCGGATGACGGATAACAAATATGTTTTTGTCGTCGAGGGAAACACTTTCCCATTGTGTGTTGCAATTATTTGAACATGTCTTCTTTGCGTAGACGGAATAAGAAAAGGAAGAAAAACTATTCGAGATGGAAAAGTTAAGAGTTTTTATTTTTGGAAGATTACAAACTGATGGGATCGTCGACGTTGCCACAGATAGATCTCAGGAGATACAAAAGCTGCTTGATATTCTCGTATTCGTTGAAGGCGAGCAGTGCCAAAAATCAAGGTTGGATTAGCGATGAATAAAATCGACAGACGGTGAGATCCTCCGCCTCGCATTAGATCACGGGGCTGCCCTTGTCCTTCCTCCAAGGCTTTCGAGACGGCAGAAATTAGCTTCCAACCATTTCAATACATTGTGAAGTATAATGATAAGCCGAGAGATACGTTAAATTAAAAAAAAAAAAAAAAAGAAAAGAAAAGAAAAAAACCACCTTGTGATATCCATCCTCCTCGACACGATCATCAAATTCACTCGAAATATATATCCTCTCGATTTCCTCTACAAAATTATCATCATTATCTCACGATATTATTACAATTCTTCATCATCATCGAGATCGAAAAAAACAAGAGAATAAAAAAAAATCGTTTATGAAATTCGAAAATTCGAAATTAAAATATTGCGAGATCATCGTCTCGAGTAATCCAGTATTCATAGTCATGGAATGGACGGCTGAATCAATGAAGAATCTAGTCAATAAAGAATCTAGAAAGATCGAGCCGGCCGAAAAGCTCAGGAATATTCCACTGTCCTGGATAGAAGTTGGTTCCGGCTATGGTGTTGCGAGTTATGTAAGAAATTATTGAAAATGTAACGGCCTGATCCCCCCTCTCTCTCTCTCTCTCTCTCTCTCTCCTCCTTATCCCTTCTCTTCTGCATCGGGAAAGAGCGCGTCCCGGTGACGTTGATCTGCATGTAGCGGTCGTGCATTACGCTCTAACGGTCAAGTGGCGGCCTATACATAAGTGCATACATCTCGTCTGTTTATTATAAACACCCGTATATAACACCTCGACAATTCGTATTTCGTCCGTGATCTTTCTGCTCTACGCAGAAATGAAAATGGAAATGTACGTGTTGCACACAATCGCGTATAATTCGCGACAATACGAAATTTATTCCCGTCAAAGAAAATGTTCGACTCGTAACGAACAAGCGTTCTTACTTTCGTATTTGTTCATCAAAGAATCCTTTGCGCGACTTTCCTTCTAAACGATACGTCAATCGTGATACATGTGAAAAAGGCAATACAAATTTACGCATTACAATAAAATTGCGAGTTTATCAATTGTTAAAAAGAGGATTTATCAAAGGATAATATATACTGGTAAATATTCGAATGGGAGATCCGTCAATTCGTTATTATCTGGTGGAAAAATGGAGGGAGAGAAGATGTGGAAGAATATAATAACAGAGAGTTTGTAACGGCGGCTTGCAAAAATTCGCGACAGATACATTTATGAGGCTGGCACCACGACTCATCCGCCGCGGTTTTATGCGGATATACGCGCGAGCCACGCTAACGTCGATCGAAGGTAAAAGTTTTTTCTGTCTCGCTGCCTGGGATACAGGAAGTGTTCCGTTCCACGTTTCGCGTGGAATTGGGACGTTGCGTAACGACGTAGGCGCCGCCTGGTGATCACCGCCATCGAATCATTAGGAGGATCTTATGGAAAAGATCCTTGTCGAAAAGATGCAAAGATCGAGCGCACGTTCGATATACCCTTTCCCGTTGAAATTGTTGCAATCTACGCCTTCTTTCGAGCGACTGCGACTCCTTTGATGAGTCATATCCTTGAAAATGAAGAAAAAAAAAAGAAAGAAAGAGAGAAAAAAAAAGAAGAAAGAACAAACTGCAAGGGAGCGACTTTGACTATTATGTTTAATTAAATTCATTATGAAAAAAAAGGAGTATAATTCTCACGAGACAGGATCCAGTGTTATTTTTTTTTCTTTTTTTTTTCTTCTTTTTTTTCTTTTTTTTTTTTTCGTATTTTTCATATTTATCTATAGAACCTTAAAGAACTTTCTCATACATAGTGATAACTCGAAAAACACGTTTTTCGAGTTGTGTCGGTTTAATGGCAAGGGGGTAGGAGATACTTATATCTGTGCGAACGATAGTCTATTTTTTTTTCCCCTCCTCTCCTCCCCCTCCTCTCTCCTTCCCTTTTCTTTTCTCATTTTTCTTCGATGATCGATGATGATTAGAATCGAGATCGTCGAGAACGAGGACGAACATATATATATATTTTTTTAAAGAATTATTTTTTTCTTTTCTTTTTCGAGCAAAAGTCAATCTCGAGAATCGTCTCGTCTTCTCGTCGTCTCGCTTGACACCTCGACTCTAGAATCGAAAATTTGCATCGGTCGTAACGGAAATTCTCGTCGCAGCGAGAGGAGGAGGAGGAGGAGGAGAAGGCTTTGACAAGGGAATCGATAAAATTGAGAGCAAGAAAAAGTGACAACGGTAAAAAGTAGTCCGTGCATCTTTCCCCTCTCTGTATTATATACGCGTTATCCATCATCATCCCCTCCTCGTCAGATATCCACCAGCGTTTTCGCTACAGCGTTCTCGTCTCGAAGCCGCTTTCAAACCCCGCCCTGCCCGATCCACGATGACACTTTATCGCTCGAGGTAAAAACCCCTCTTTCGAAGGAACCGACGTTGATTCGGGGATGGAGAAGCCGTCCGTGCCGGTTATCTCAAAATGTAACAACTCGTTATTTCAGCGAAAAGTTGATTACACCCGGCCATGCACGAGAAGATGCACGAATAATCGAAGGTAAACGAAATATTCGCGAATCAAATTTTTCATCCAAAAATGTTCAACTCCAAATCGTATTCCAAAGAATATCGGTTAAATACGTTATCATTAATTAAGTCGATTTAAATTCACTTTGGTTTCGTCGTGTCACTCGTCGTTCTCTACGTGTTTCCTCGCATCGATGGAAAACAGCACGTAGACCGTATGGAGAGAGAAAGAGAGAGGAGGAGGGAGAGAGAGAGAGAGAGAGAGAGAGAGAGAGAGAGAGAGAGAGAGGGAGGGAGGGAGGGAGAGCATAGGCGCTGTTGCACCTGCGTCACCCACCACGTGGGGTGCCACGGTACCCCGGCCCCGATTACGACACTCTTCCGTGTCGATTTATCTCGAAGCCGGCCGGCCGGCTGCCCAAGAGAGCGACAGAAACAACGAGTGGCTGGGAAACCGGTTTTCGGGGCCTCATTCGTTTGAATGTCGCGCCGTATAATTTCACCCGGGGGACGAACTTTCCCGACCAGCGTCCAATTACTCCACGCCGCCTCGATAAAAGGGAAATTAGCTTGGGTCAGTTTGGTGGTACCATTCGAAACAGCTTCTATCGAAAATCGAAAGTACCCCCCTCGCCCCCCTCCCCCCTCCCTCCCTCCCTCCACACCCGCCCAATCGTCTTCCTCCATTACTCGTTCGCGAATCCTTCCCCTTCGGAAGAAGAAGAAGAAGAGGAGAGGATAGAAAAAATTTTTCTTCTCTTCTCCTTCTTCTTCTTCTTCTTCTTCTTCTTTTTCTCGAGAAGAAAAGAAGAAAATTGGCGCGTAGTAGATCGGATCCGTGTGTGTAATTTTGACGAATAAGCGAAGAGGCGAGCGAGACGCGCAAGACACCCGTGTCGATAACTCGTTTTCTAAGCCAGCTGCTCTTCACAACGCCGGACAAGTTCACGTGGATTTGCGTCAAGGTAGGCAAGTCTGGCTCCGGAACCTAGGGCAAGAAAGCAGTAGCCCCGTGGCTCGTCTATCGACCAATCCGAGGTCACGACCAGCTAGCGTACTTGGACTAAGCTAGTCGGCCGTTTTACTATCCACCACGGGCCTCGACAAGAAGCGGACTTAGGCTAAAGGAGTTCAGGTTGGACGGGCTTCGTCCGTACGCTCGAAACTCGCTGCCCACCAATGGCCAATGGTGTAGCCCCGTTGCCGAGCCACTTCAACAACCACCAACTTTGATGGATAGCGTATGATCCCGTTTTCAAGGTAATCATGGCCCTTTTTGTAGAACCAAGGTCGGGTAAAAATAGCGACCGCTTTAGCCTGGTGTTAAGATAAGCAAGCCACCGGTGTGTCGTAAGACCGATTTTCGACGCCCGAGGATATCGTCTTCGGGCTCACCGCGATCCCTCTACTTCTCTCAAGGCTCACTCGTCACTCTCTTTCCAATCGTGGTGGCCACCGCGCGGCATATATATACATATGTATATATATTTGCATCCGTGCTTTCTTCTTATTTCGAAATAAACCGAAATAAAACCGAGTAATTAGCGTAGGGACGAGCGAGTACCCACGTTCTACCCTACGTGTTGCGTTTCTTTTTCTCTTTTTCTTTTTTTTTTTTACACGCGATTTTATTTAAATCGAACAGGTAGATTCACGGCCCCCTCTCTTTGTTGGTTTTATTATTCGCTCGATCGTAAAAACGGATTATCGTTTTTTCTGTATTATTATTATTATTTTTTTTTATCGATATAATGTTCGTGTCGGGAGTATTATCCAGTCCCCGCTTTTTTGTACAAAAAATAGTAGTAAAAAGTAAAGATTCTTCCATCCCATCAGTAAAACCGGAGAAGAGGAAGATTTTTTTTTTTTTTTTTTTTTTTTAAATCTCTTTGCAAGATTCAAAGCCTCGAAATAATATATTTCGAGCGCAAAGTGGACAATCGGATCCGACTCGTTTTCACGATGCTCGAAAAAATGCTCGAAGGAAGAAAGGAAGGGAGAAAAGGATGGAAAAGGATGAGAGATTTGTGTATTCGGTGATTTCGATTCCGTGAATTTGGATTTCAAATCGCCACGCCACGGGTGCATCTGCCTAAGTTTCGGAGGGGTCTTCTAGCCGCGTTGCATCCGAAGAAACGTATGGCATAATTTCGAGCCGAGATGGAGTCCCGCGACCGGACACCACCAGAGCTACATCGAACTTGCAAAAATTCGTCAATCGATGAATGTTTCATAAAAAAAAAAAAAAAAGTAGAAGAAAAAGAGGAGGAAAAGAAAACGGAATGAAAAAAATTATCGCCGCATCGTTCGCCCGGTCTCTTATCCGATGGCCGGTCGCTCTGAACGCTCGAAATGAAAGGGGTGGGGAGGGCTTAAGACGGCGGATTAATTTTTCGAAGTGCGCGGCGCCTCGAAGTCCTCTCCCCTCCCCGAGCGAAGTAATAATTTTTCTGAAAAGGGACGATCGATTCACTTTCTCTCCCAACCGTATACAAGATTTTACGAGAAATCAGTTACGAATTTATTCGCGTTCGATGACGAATGTTGGACGAATCTCTCTCGGTGAGAGGAGGGGAAGAGAGATAAATTTAGAAACGATCCCGAAAAAACAGAAGCGCAAGAGGATAGGAAGCGACCTCGTTAAACCGATAACTGTTGTTCGGGTTTTTTTCGCGAAAAAGCCGAGCCTCGAACTCGTTCTCTGGCTCCGATGTAAACGTTTCCCTGCTTAACCCGTATTCCAATTACATGTGACGCGTAATCAGCGCGACTCGCAGGTTGAACTGCATCCCGGGGAAAAAAATCGCGGCACCCAGATACCACGCCTTATTCGAGAATCGAGTTAACGAGTTGGCCGCGGATATGCTATAATCAGGACTATGCTATAAACCCAAGGCAAATATATACATGTGTACGTATATACTGTGCCGTGCCACGATTAAATTATGCATTAGGTAAGTGTTACTCGGGAGAAAACTCAATTAAGCGCTCGCGCGTTCCGCTTTTGCGCTATCACTTTTCCTCCGAAGAAAGCGATTTCGTTTCTTCCTCGATTTTTCCATCGATCGATCGTCAAAAATCCTTGTATCGCCTCACGCCTCACCTCCGGATCGACCGAAAATTCCCGACTTTTCGTGCGAAAGATCGAGGAAGGAAGAAAAGGAATATACGAAGTATGGTTATTATTCGACATATCGTCCTAAACGGACGATCCCTCTCACGTATTCGTCCCCTCACCGCGCTCGAATCGATCGATCGAGGAAGAAACGCCGAAATCCCTACGATTGAACGCCGGATATCATAGTAGAATCGAAGGACGCTTTCGACCAATGCGATTTGCTATAAAGATAGAAATCGCCGATATGCGACAGAGCGTCGAAAAAACGATCGAAAAAAAGCGGCTAGGAGGATCTAGTAGGTTCACGCCTACGACGGAATCAAAATGCACATAAATCCACGAGATCCTGATGCGAGGGAGGCGAACTCGATCTGAAACAAGAGGAAGGATCGAGTCGTTCCAAAGATCCGGAAATCTGCGTACTATGCTTCGAAATCTCGATCGATCTGACCTGGCTCTGACCTGGTAAAAAAAAAAAAAAAAAAAAAAGAAGAAAGAAAGAAAGAAAGAAAGAAAGAGAGAGAGAGAGAGAGAGAAAAGCGGATCAGGCACGTGGACGAAATGTTTCCATTTGGGGATCCTGTGGCTTACTTTCAAAGGATCTTTGCGATTCCGATTTTGCGCGTGCTGCTCGAGAAGAATCCGAGGGGAAATAGGCTGGTTTATTCATGAGTGGCCCGTCAGCCTAACGGGGAAGAGAATTCTTTCAACCATTTCGCCAGTTCAGGATGTTTCTTCGCGCGCAAGAATCGACCTGTCGTCGGGGAACGATTTTTAATTCTCTTTCTTTCTTTTTTTTTTCCCCCCTTATAATTTTTATCGATCGGTCCTCGCGAAATTTTCGACGAAAATCGGGGATGGAGAAAATTTGCGGGGATTAGATCCCGCAGCAAAGCGTGATGAAGCCGATCAGCGCGCGGATAGAACGGACGTCGATCGCCTTAAGGAGGGAGGACTTTTATTTTCCCTGTCGAGGGGATTCTTGAGGCAGCGATGTGTTTAGAAGGCTGGGTGTATCTGCTAGCTCGCTGACTAGGAATCCGGTCTCTAAGCAGTGGTGCTAGCGCTAGAGAAGTACTAAAACCTGTAAGCACGGCTACCAGACCCTACGATAATCTACACACAAAGTCACGTATCGACTTCTTCCACGCTCGCGCGCACACACGGACGATTCTAAGCAGCTCGACGATTCGTGACTTCGAGCAAAATCGACGCTCAAGTTTCCCTGTCGTGTGGATGATGGAATCTTGCCTGGACAGTATCTGGCAAAACTTTCAACGTTCCCAGCCAATGGGATATCTCGATACTTCGTTACGGGCGCAAGCGCGAGTTTCTTCTTTGTAAATGAAGAAAAACCCGTAGCAGAGATTCAACTCGAACGATGGAGAAGAATTGGAGGATGATGGTAAGCGGCGTGGAGAAGTATTCCGTACAGATTTCGTGGAATTTCTTTTTCCTTCGTAGTTCGATACGAAACTATTTCTTCGAATAGGCAGCCTCGTCCAGAATTTAGAGATGGAAAGAAAGGGAAATGTCGGTTATGGAGATGGAGAACGAGGTTCAACGAACCGCAATTAGCCCAATTCTGGGCCCATCGGATGTTAAGGTATTTCTACGACGTCGATCACTTACCAAATATCCCCTCTCTCTTTAACCGTCTCGTTATCCTTTCTAGCTACAGTGCACGCGTAGAATCGAAGCAACGGCACGATGAACCAACGCGTGAACCCACCGCATTCGTAATCTCTCTTTCCACGGAGTTTTAATGGTCGATTCGTGTTCCAACTACGAATCAGCTTTGATCAAAACAAATGCGCGTGATGCGCCTCGTCCACCGATTCGAGGAGGATCGACGATAATATTCGAAATCGTTTCGTAAATTGTTCCTCGATTTTTCTTTTCCCCCTTCTTCTCCTCCCTTCGTCCAAAGAACAAGAAGAAGAAGAAGAAGAAGAAGAAGAAGAAGAAGAAGAAGAGGAAGGCAACGGTTTCACGAGATTTCCAAGAATCGATCGATAGAAGCAAATTCCTCGCGCCGGAATTCCACGCCAGAGACGAGGCGTTCTCTCTTTCTCTTTCTCTATTTCCCCATTTTGAGCACCTCTGAGAACGCGCCGCGTAGATTTCCGCGAGATTTTCACGCGAGCAAGGGGAGCATTGGTAGTACAGCGGCGTCACTGGTGGCGCGGTACACTTTCATAGACGAACCGTTCTGTGACCGTTTTACGGCCACATCTTTCTTCGCCATAGCTCCACGGCGAATATCTTCGAACGCCACGAACTTCGAATCGAAATACCGATTACGTCATTCGTGAGATTCCTTCGATGAATCAGTGGCGGGTTCCCTTTCCAGCCGAAATGTTTCAACCAAGAAGAATCCAAGTCGAGATTATTGTCGCATTATCTTCCCCCTCGGAAAACGAACATGGAGGATTTTGATTATTTTTTTTTTTCCTTTCTTCTTCTTCTTCTCGAAGAGAGAGAGAGAGAGAGAGAGAGAGATGGTTCGGTTGGAGAAACGTTGGGGGGGGGGGAGGGGGAATGGACGTTCCGGTTAATGGGGAACGGGATCGTGGTCACGGCGTCGTGACCCCAATAATCGAGAGCCATGGAAATTTTGCGAATCGAGACGGATGGAAATATTCGGCTGGGAATATCCGAGGCAGCGCAACATTTGCAACGTTATCAACCGAGATATCTGTATCGGTCGAAGCGTTCCTTTTTGGTCGGATGTGCGATCGGAGCCGAACCGAGGAGAGCGCTTCCGGGGTAATGGCCGGCGGCCAATGGTAACGAGAATGCTGGCCTTGACATTCACCGGGCTCCTGCACGGCCATCGAAGGAAACAAATTAACGACTACCCAGAACCAACCGCGTCCCGGATTATTTATGGGCCAGCCGTTGCCGGAGAACCGGGACCAATTTGCTCTTTCGTTCGAATTGTTCGATGACAACTGATTCCGACCTGTTGAATAAATCATTCTCATCCGAGGACTTGGCGGAAAAAAACAACAACGAAAAAGAAGAAGAAGAAGAAAAAAAAACGGACGAAAAATGGACGAGGAAACAGGGCCTCGGTAACGTGAGAAAACTTAACTTTTCGCTAATTATCTTTATCATTATTTTAAACGCTGCCCTGTGTTGAAATTGCAACGCGTGCAAGTAAGCCATGGAATGGAATTCGGGCCTGTAAAATATTCCATTTCCACTATTCTCGTTTCCTTTTCGCGAGATTCGTCTGTTGGCGTCTGTTTGGAGACGGGCCTTGGATTATTATTTCTCTCTTTCCCCGCACCTTTTCTGTATCCGTGCCAGAGGTATGCACGTTTAATACGAACGTACACGCCCATACGTTTTTGCGCGATAAGTGAATGAAACTGAGCGCAAAAAGAACTAATGAGATGCGGGAGATGATGTTGGCCTTGACCGACCAGGAAGGAAGGGTAGGGATGAACGAGTCCCGATCGTCTGGGTCAGGTAGTACTTTAGAAACTTCCTTGCTCAAGTTTTACGCGGGGATCAAGTAGTGCGATAATGTAGTATTTTCGTTTAGCCATTTCGTCTCTATTTACGTTTTTCCACCTCTTTTCATCGTCTTTTCTTTTCTTTTCTTTTCTTTTCTTTCGTATTCGTTCAATCTCAATCGTCGAACCTTGCCATGCCACGATTCAGAAATTTCTCGAGAATTTCTCTTTCCGATCTTCATCCGAGAAATATCGAAAATTGTGGATAATAAATAAATAAATCTAAACGTAAAAAAAAAAACTGATATTTGCATTTAAAACTATTTATGCAAATTTGACAATAAATGGGAAGAAAAAAAAAAAGAATCATTAAATCTTAATGGGTTGCGAATCTACATCGTTCTCTCGCACTCGTATTATTACGAAACTATCGGAATGAAATTCTAAAATTCTAAAAACTCGTTGGAAAAGAAGAAAAATTTTTGGATGGATTTTTCAACACGACCCGATTCTCTATAATTGTACGATAGATATATATTTTATCCGTCTATCTCCAGTTCTTGGGGAAAGAAACGGGGAGGAGATGGGCCAGTGGACAACACTTTCGAAAACAACATGTCAGAAGGATCAACCAGTGCATTGGCGTTTCGCGGAATAGAACGGTAATCCGTGGCCATGTACCGTTCCGTGATTCGTCAAACAAAACGTCCGCGAACGTTTCACACAGAAGAACATAGACGATTCGCCTTTCGTTCATTAATTATCAACGGTCGTCCATCCGATCTTGCGTGTTAAAACAATTTTTCTCTCCAATCGAATTCTTCTTCATCAACCATGATCGTCGGAGGAACGGTCAATCCTCTCGGATTCTTGGAAATTGTCAACGATCCCTCAGACTATCCTCTTCTATTCCAATGCTAATTCTTCTTTTTTCAATAATCAAACAGTGTCTTAGCTTGAAAGCAACTCGTGAAAAAATATATTCCGTCAAAATTTCTGACGTTCCACGAAACCGAGTTTGTTCCAAGTTTGAGTTTGACGATTCGGACGGATTCTTTTCTTTTCTTTCTTTAATTTTTTCCTTCGACGGGGGAACGCGTTTTCAGGGTCGGATTATTATCGCGTTTCGCGATAAACATGGACTTGGTGGAGGATCGTTATTTCGTTCCACGGATGGAACGGAAAGTAGTAAAAGCCGACGGTCCGAGTTCGTTGGACCCCAGGTCGATCTGACGTAATTTGCTTCCTGGTCGTCCACGGGTGGATTTCCTCTCTGTTGAGCGCGCGTGTTCGAGGCACGAACGACGCTCGTGTTGGTACGAATTTCACCGAAACCTGTTATGCCACCGGAGACGGAGACGGGTTTACGATTGCAGTGGCATCTTCTGTGTGTATCTCGACACATCATCGTCCACTTTTGCTCCTTCGATTTGTACCGTGACACCAATCGCGTCCTGCCCTCTCTTTATCTCCTCCTCTCGTCTTTTTATCCCCCTTTCTTCAAACCTGGATTTCACCCTTTTTCGTTCCTCCTATTTTTTTCTTTTTTTTTTTTTCCTTCTTACGATATAATAAATATTCCAGATCCGCCCTTCGAGTCGACGGAGCAGCAAGTCGAGTGTGTACGAGAAACCCAATCGAACGCTTCACACGAACCTAAATGTATCGTTGTATTATTAGAAATTCTTTCTGGCAAGGAATACGCGGGGAGGGAAATAATGGATGCGCATCACGAATTTTCGGGGGGTGGCTCTCCTTTCGGGAAGCCGTGCATCTTCGAAATCGGAGTTGTAAACGCTTAGTTTATATCGTGGACAACATGTCGATCACGTTTGACCGACTGTTCTGTTACGTGGAACGATGACGTCACGACGTGTCTGTCTCGTTCGTTGAACAAAGACAGGAGGAGGAACGAGGCAGGAATGATAATTATTCCCTCGAACGAGCTTCGTTTCTGTGCGGGGAGAATACTGGTGCAGGATGGAAAGAAGAAAAGAAAATTCTTTCCTCTTCTTCAAGTGGAAACTTCGACCCGATATCTTCTTCCCCCTCTTTACAAGTTTGCAAGTTTCGAAGTTTATTGCGAGGCCCCTGAATCAAGGGAAATAAAGACTCGTTTCTAAGCCGGCATCCGGCTGTACATCGTTTTCATCTGTTTTCACATCGTTGGAAGCCGGTCATCGATGATATATCTGCCCAATAAGAGAACACGCTTCGCGCCCCTCGGCAAGTATTATGCAGGCGCCGCGCCGTTCAAAGCGAATGGAGAAGCTCTGCTAGCCCATTGACAGCCTTTTCCTGCCGCTGCTAACTTCCAATGGGTAATTCATGATCAGTGATAGCGGCCTTACCCCATATATATATATATATATATATTCTTTGCCCAACACTTCCATTGCAGGAAAAGTAACGTAAAAATTATCCGTGAAAATAATAATTTATTAATGGCGGGTTATATTTGTCGCGGCTCTCGCGCAACATAGTTGTCTACCAGCTGTAGCTACAGCTTACTACTACTGTTATGATTCTGTGCTCGCGAAAAATAGTACGTGATTATTATATTTTTATCGGAATGGGATAAATACACGTGTCATTTGTATATTCGACGAAAATAAAATATATATATATATATATTTTTTATATATAAGAATGATAAAAGATGAAAAGGAACGATTCGATGATCTGTCGATCGAGGAGGAAGAAACGAAAAAAGAAAAAGAAAAAAAAAGGAAAGAAAAAAGACGAATTATCGAAAAAGGCTCGATACGATTCCAATCTATGTTGATGCCGGATTGAAGCATGATCTGGGGTCAGTCCATGCATAATGAAATAGCTGTTGGAGAAGTTACACACGATGTTATGCCGACTGCTAGTACGTGGTCGAGACAGGTTCACGTGCATCCATGTTCTTACTAGACTAAAGTGACAAGTGTCGTTTCTTTCTATCTGCGGGACGACAAAATCGACTGTGGGGAATGTGGATACGCGTATTATCATCCTGTTTTCCAATGTGAAATTCTTCGACAAGGAAACGATAATAAGATTATCCCTACCTTTTCTTCTCTTTCCTCTCGATCGAAGATTAATCATCCTACTCCAGATTTGCAAATGACATTTTCGAAACACCGATCGTTTCATTTTCGGGATCGTTTTTTCCTACGAATATAAATTCTTCTCTATAAGGAGAAGATGAAACGTTCTTCTATCAATTTTCCATATATTCCATATAATTTAAAATCTTTTAGATACAAATTCTTTCTACTTTGTTAATTGATCGTTTCAATTACCTACAAATATTATACCAAACATCGAAATACCTTAATTTTGTCTTTGGCATAGATAGGAGAAGATGAAACATTTTTCTATCAATTTTCCATATATTCTAATTTGTTAGGTTAATAAAAATCTGCTAGATTTCTTAATAAATCCCTACTTTGCGATTGATCGTTGCAACTCGTAGATTTATTGTTACACCAATCAATTTTCAAACAACGAAACACCTATTTGACCTTCGATACGACGGGATTGTAACATTTTTCTATCAATTCTTCATATAATTTCAAATCTTTTGGATATAAATTCTCTCTATTCTTTTAATTAATCATTCCAATTGCTAGATTTACAATTGTTACATCAAACGTCGAAACACCGATTGTCTTTGGCATAAGGAGAATTGAAACATTTTTCTATCAATCTATTATTAATTGATCGTTCCAACTGCTTACAAATGTTACATCAATTTACTATCAATTTTCCACATGTTCCGATTTAAAAATCTTCTCAGATTCCTCTTCGCTTTCGTCGATCGATCGTTCCAGCCGCTTACAAATCTTACATCAAACACCTTAATTTTCCCTTTAACACAAATAAGGAGAAGATGAAAATATTTTTCTATCAATTTTCCACGTGTTCCGATTTAAAAATCTTCTCAGATTCCTCTTCGCTTTCGTCGATCGATCGTTCCGCTTACAAATCTTACATCAAACACCTTAATTTTCCCTTTAACACAAATAAGGAGAAGATGAAAACATTTTTCTATCAATTTTCCACGTGTTCCGATTTAAAAATCTTCTCAGATTCCTCAATAAATTCTCCCTACTTTGGTCGATCGATCGTTGCAACCGGTAGATTTACGATTACGTTACTTTAGCGATCGATTCTCGAGCAACGAAACACCGACTCGATGCTCGGTGTGACGGGATCGTAACATTTTTCCACCAGGTTGCACGGTAGTAGCACGTAGCACACCGGAAAGAAGAAGAAGAAGAAGAATGCAGTTTCTTCCTAGCAACCGCATCGGACCCGGCTCTCGGGATTCCTCTTCCTTTTCTGCGCCTCGCAATGGGAGGATCGGATACCGCGTCCTTGAATACGGAATGACTGGAGCAGCCCTGGGAAGGGCAAGTGTTTATTTTGTAACAATCTCGGGTGGACTCGGTCTCTCGGTCGCGGCTGCATTTTTATGCGTCTGCATTAGCCTTAATCGCTATATTATGAGCATCAGGTGGTCCGATGGATTTCAAGGGTGACCGTTTCACGTTTTTTATCCGTCCACCGATCTCTCTTTGTCTACTATGTACAGAAGAGAGAGAGAGAGAGAGAGGGAGGGAGGGAGAGGAAGAGAAAGAGAGAGAGAGAGAGAGAGAGCGACCGACTGCACTGGCTGCCCACTTGCAACCGGTGGCATTCTCGTTTGCCTCTTCTCCCACACCCTTGACCTAGCCAGCCAGACGCGTTTGAATATTCAGAAGGCGAACACTTTGTCGTGCTCGAATTGGTCGGTTTGTCAGCTACCGACCGGCATGCGTGTTCTTTTTTTTTTTTTTTTTTTTTTTTTTTTCCTTTTTCGTTTCTTCTTCGTTGTTACACGACCCGATCGCGAAGTAGCGAAGGAAGGCCGTGTGAAATGAAAAACGTGGACGTGGAAATTTGCCGGCCCGAAACACGGATTTCTCGACCGATTTCCCTTTTTATCATTCATTTCGCCAACAGGGATTTTTTCTCGGGAATTTTAGGAGATGGATCGGAGAAGATTGGACGGATCATCGAGATGACAGAGGATTCGTCTACGCGGAATATGGAACGACGTAACGAGAATGAGAAACACTCTAAAATGAAGTAACCTAGTTAGTCTAGAGGGTGAACAACTCGAACAGTTGTGGTCACTTGTGGGACACTCCAGACCAGATACCAGTTGAAATAAAATATCTCCAGATTGTCTAAAATATCACCGCTTAAACTGTTTGAAAATAATCCAACTTCGACATGTAACGCGTGATCGATCGATCGGATCCGAGAGACCGATCTCCTCTCCGCCAATATTATTGGATTAATAGAACGTGTCAGGTCGTGGCGGCAAACTGGGTCTCGGGGTCTCGGTTTCGCGCATAACCGAGGCGATCTAAGTCGCGCCGCCTTAGCCACCACGTCACCGGAGAACGCGGTGCACCAGGTGAAAGTTTCAGCTTGCGGAAAATGCGTGGTGATCGCGGTTGCGCGAGACCTGGCGCCGATTGCAAGAGAGCTCGAAATTGCGATTAGCAGCCTTTCGTCTCCCTTCTTCTCTCAGATTCGACGGATTTGTTTCTCTACGTTGGAGGGATACTTTCATACTTCGTTCTCCCTTTCTCGAGATTAATTTCGAGAAGCGAGATCGACAGACACGTTCGATTCGTTGAAAACGGTTTGCGGCACTTGTTAATTGGCCGACCGATTCGCAAAGGAATGTCGAGATCGGTGTTGGTAATGGGCCTACTACTCAACCCAGAGTTTGTTACTCTTTTCTCGTGGCAGTGGTTTAATGGTAGCGTTATTTCCCGTGTAATTTATGTTGAAATAGATTTTTTTCTCCTTCTCTCTCTCTCTCTGTTTATCTCGAAAGTTGTACATTACGTGGCCGTAATTGGAAGCGATGGATACGGCGAATAATTTTCGATACGTTCGATTTCGGTAAAATCGATATTTTCGAACGTTTAAGAACGGCTCGTTTTGCCATGCGCTCGGAGGCTGCGTGGAGGCTGCGTGGTAACGACTGACCGAATACGCACAAGCGGCGAGGACTGAATGCGATTTGCAATCGGGCTGAGAGTTTAGTAGGTGACTCCGTTCGCCTGCGATTCTTCTACCGAACGCTGCGTTTATAGTGGGATTATCATTTAAATTAATCGCTGATCTGATTCAGCAGAGGGTTTTACTCTGTGACCACGGTTTAATTCATGGATGCAGGATGATCTCTCCCGACGCGACGATACTTGGACCACTTGCGTCCAAGCAAAGTATAAGCTGAGATATATCAAATTGATTAATTCCTCCCCGTCATTATTTTTGGGCCGAAATAATAGAATTTTTTCCTGATCAGCGACTTGATTGATTGTTTGTTTACATATACGGGTTGGCTACGATTTTCGAGCGGATCGATATAAGATCGGAACGAATAATGAAATTGGATAAAAATCCGGTAAACACTTGATGTAGGTCACACGGTGTTCGAGGCAGCCGCAAAATAACTGGACGAGAGATGCGATTTAAAAAAGTGGAACGTGCGTGGATTAGATCGAGCACGCCTCGTCGTGACACTTTCTCCTTCGTTTCTCGATTACGATCGATAATTTACTTCCTTAGAAAGCTCTTCCACGCGAGTCGAAGGGACCTCTCGCAGGCGAGAATATTTTTTTTTTTTACTTCTTGTTCCTCTTTTCCACCCGTCGATCTACGATTCAAACTGCGCTTTTAAACCGCGAGATCCTTGCGACCGCAAAAGCCCGCGAGATGTGTGGCCAAGATGTGTGTGTGTGTGTGTGTGTGTGTGTGTGCGTTACTTTCTCTTTCACCTCGCCATCGTGAACGCCGATTGGTCAAACTTAATGTTCTTTTCATCGCTTCCTGAAAAACGAGAAAGTTTTCCTCGCTTCTCTCCCCCCCCCCCCCCCCGATTACCTTCCTTTCGCATCGATCCAATCACGCCAAAGAGATTCGACACTTTTCTTATTTATTTATTTATTTATTTATTTACGAATCCTTGGACTTGAGAGTCTTTTTTTCTCTCGACACTTCCAATCCGCATTTCTTTCTGATCCCACGCAGATTCAACAGTAATCGATCCCTTGTAATGTATGAAAATGATCATTTTCTTGAGAGAAGAGAGAAAAAGAAAGAAATATCTTAATTACTTTCCAATCGAAGAGATCTCAACACGAGAGGCTATCTCAACACCATCATGATAACTTTCAGTCGAAAACTTTTCTACTTTTATATATATTGCTTCCAACATGCAATGCAAATCGTGTATTTCTTCGTACGTGCATATTATATATATGTGTGTGTGTGCCAATTTGTGCGTGGGGGGGGAGGACAGAGATCTTGCACAGGCGAACACGCACCCATGGCGTCGTGAGCACGTGGTCCAAACACTCACGTGCTGCACACGGACTCAACTTCGCGCTGATTCTAAATTTTCTTCGCTCGACGAGAGGCCTAAGTCCAATCATCCCTGGTGTCCTCTTTCGCCTGCCTTTTGTTTCGCAGTTTTACGCACGCAAAAGAAAAAGAAAAAGGAAAGGAAAAAAAATTACACTTATTTACATTATATGATATAAATCGAGAGAGCATTTCTTTATTTTTTAATCGTAACAAGAATATTTCCATCTCGTCGTCGTTTCGATAGAAAAAAAAATTTGACAAAGGAAGTTTCTTGGAAACGAAGGATCAGATGTAGAAAATTAGATCCAGGATGGTGTACGTCTCGTGAAATATCGCAAGGTGAATGAAGATCTCACGTTTGTGAGAATTGTTTTCTTTCTTTCTTGTTGCGCAGCGTAGAAGGGAAGAGTGACGTGTTAAATCTGAAACTATTCTACGTAATTCCGCGAGATAGCAGAGGCTGAGTCGTACAGTTTTCACGGATGCTGAACGGTTTCGCGGAGCCGGGGGAGAGATGAATTCGTATTCAACGGCATCAAGATTCGTACACGTAGACGATGATATAACATCGACGCAACGTATATCAAAATACCGCTTTTTATAAACGACACTTTCTTCCATTCAAAGGAATTCCTCCTCGAAGATTTCCTCTACGTTCGCATTATTCGAAACAATTCGCGATTTCTTCCACCGATCGTTCTTTTTTTCTTCTTTTTTCATCGCGGGAATAGAAAAATCAGCGTTATCGCGTAAATTCCATTTTCTTCTGCAATTTTCGAATGAGAAAAAACGTGTTTTTTTCTTTCTTTCTTTCTTTTTTTTTTTTTTACATCGACGTTTGGATAAGGAGATGACAAGAGAGATGGAGAAAGGTGATTATCGCGTTCGATAATCGTTCACGTGAGAAAAATTCGAGAGACGATGTTACTGGTATCGTATGCGATCGGTCGAAATGAAAACGGGGAAGGTTTATGTCACCAATGCCGCGTAATGAGGCTGCGTTATGCCGAAAGGACAGCATTTGCGTCTACTTGAATACGCGATCGCTCGTTTGTCGTATGCAGATGGGGAATTTTCAGGTCGAAAAATCGACCGTGATACGGTACGGTGATCTAAGGATCTGGATTTCACGAAATATATGACTGGCGGGTCGCCGTGATCTTGCCTCGCGATATCCCAAGTTTCACGAACAATTCAATCGGCCTCGTTGCCGCGAAAGATGATCGAAACTGTGTTTACTCGAACCACTAACAAAATGAAACTATTATTTGTCATTTTCTTGCGATAAAATTCGTGACACAGTATAATTTTCATATATTTTATACACATTGTGTATTTTCAACGAAATTTTTTTTTTCCCTCCGTTCTTCGCAAAATATTATTATCTTATCGACCAAGATTTTGATAAGATTTATTACCAGGATGATCATGATCGATACGAGTAACAATTTTCAAAAATATGATATTTACTCGTTCGAAATTACCATCCATTCGATTACCATTCGAAAAGAGAGCCTTCCTAAAGTGTTCTTCGTTCCATTAGGTTGCCGATAACCTTGTTGTTTACGTTCCCATTTCTGTGGGAAGAGGGAGGAGGAGAGGCACGCTCATCAAATGGTGCTCCCATTTTCCAAAAAGAAAGAAAGAAGGAAAGAAAGGGAAAAAAGGAAAAAGAATTCACGGTTTTCAAGAACTTACGATCGTGGAATTCAACGTAAAAGGGCATTACCGATACAGAAGGAGTGAACGATAAGGATCACGGAGGCCTAAGAATAGCGGTACTTTCTTTTTGCTCCACTGACATCGACTCGTTCGCCAGTGTTCGTGAATTGCGACATAGATTTTGTTTTGGTTCCATGAAAATCGCGGTTCCGTATTTCTTTCTTTTTTTTTTTTTTTTCTTTTTTTTCTCGATCAAAACAAAACTCGAATATCGTTTCGATTCGTTCGAGAGACGAGCGTTTATTCCATTCTCGAGCGGAATCGTGGTAGCAATCGTAAATTTAATTTATCGTTTAAAGTAAAAAGTAAAAATTGAAAATCGTTGTGCACTTATATAGGGTTACCCTTACTCCTCGAGTTAACGAATGGTCGTACGATAAGATTCTAAATTTTTGTCGAATCGTTCCAAAAAAAAAAAGAAAAAAAATGAGAGCTTCATAAAAAGTTATCGATTTCGAGGCACAGCCTTGTTCAAAATCTTCTCTATTATAGCGAGTATACATAAGCTCGTTGCTTATTGTGGATGCTCGAGTTGTTTAGGGGAAATACTCGTGATTTTTATTAATTTTCCTTTCTTTCCCTCCCGAAAATCTTGTAAAGTCTTGTCTACGATTGTTTGATTAACGAAAAATTATTAAAAGACGAGATTCGGGAGGATAAAATTCACGATATTGTAATTTTCTGGGGGCAACATGAAATTTTAAAAAGCATCGAACGGCAAAACACCGTAACATATCATGGAGCTCTCTGAGGTTCCGCTATCGCGTGGAAAGGGAATGAAGAATAACGGGAAATTCCGAGACAATGACGAAAGTTGAAATTTGGGGGGGAAGAGAAGCAAGAAGGTTCGGTTGCTCGCGTTATGCTAATCCATTTGCCTTCGGCAAATCATCCGATCGATTTTATTTTCGTGACCTGGATCTCCGTGAATCATGATTGATGTCAGACCGCCGAAATCCCTGCGAAAGAAAAAAAAGGGGGGGGGGGAATCTTCTTGAAAACACCTTGCAACAAACGTTTAAACACGTTCTACGAAGATGACGATACGAATTTCAAAGTTTAATATCAACGACGCGAAAATCAGACCGAATTTCTCAAATTGAGAAATAAAATTCTGTTTGAAATTCATCGAAAACCGATATCGTTGGTATTATATCGACACCAATATTTATCTTATTTTATACACGTAATATAAACTTTCGTTAAGTAATCGAATTGCACGAATTCATACATTTGACAGAAACGATATATATATATAATATCAAAAAAGTGTTTAGGCATTAATGAGAATGGAAATATAGCCAAAGGATAAGATGAACGTGAAAGTCGGGCGAGTTTTATTGATAAAATTTTCTCGAAAATTCAGCAAAAAAAAAAAAAAAGAGAGAGAGAAAAAAGAAAAAGAAAAACGATATCGTTGGTGAAGGAAAGACACGAGGAAGCAAGCCACGAGCACCGGTCGAGTGTTAAATTTCCGCTCGAATTTTCTAGCGGCCGGTTATTTAAATAAACGCGTTTTGCGCAGGGTTTGATAGCGGAATTTGAGCGCGGCGCAAGTGATCCACACTGAGAAAACGTGCGTCCCTCGTATAAACACACGGGTCGCGAAGAAAGAGAAATGGCAGGAGAAAAGCCGTGGTAGGGGCAGACAAGCAGGTGGTGGGGCACCCGCAAAGGTGATTCACGTGTTTCCTTTTTACGTATCTGATATTTAAATGCTACGCGCACCGTTAAAATCGTCTGAACCCCTTAAATAATAAACTAGAACCGATCAGTCAGTTTCCTGCCCCTGATTTCACGGGGGAAGGAGGGGACGGTTAATAGTTGGAAACTTTTCGAGCATCCGCTGCATACTGAAGATTTTTCACTCGTATAGAAACGGAAAGTGAGAAATCAGCCTGGAGGAGGAAGGGGGAAAAAAAGAAAAATGAAACTATCGCCTGTCTCACAAATTGTGAAAGTAATCGGAATCGTTCGAGACGAAAATGACTGTTTTGATCAAAATTTTGAAGAATGCAGGGATTGAGGACGAAGGATGATTCCTTGAAATTTCAATTTTAGTTAGACTCGTTAACGTTTCTCTATGCTTAAATAAATTAATTTTGAAAATTGACGAGGAGGGATAATTGCTCTGAGAAATCGCTGTATTTTCTCATTTTCCACGAGTATTGTATGGAAGAAATAATCGCAATTATCGTGCAAACACGCTCAAGTTTCCGCAACATTGCATACGTGCAGGAAGGAAGGAAGGAAGGAAGGAAGGAAGGAGAGGTGGCGAGCAGAGACTGGGAGAGGAAAGGAAGGGGCAGAAGCGTGAGACGGAGCGGTGGCAAAAGGTGATCCACGTGTTGTCGCAGATTTTTCTCCGCGATCGACTTTCAAATCTGCCCACTCGATGCGCCGTAGAATTTCGTCAACACGTCGATTAGAATGCGAAACGGAACGGGCCACCGATTTATTATTGGCCGTTTCCGCGCCATCTCACGACACCTCAACTTTCCAAAATCCCGCTGTTTACCATGCAAAGTATTATCCGAATTGCGAAATCGGCTCGACTCTGCCCGTGCACTCGACTCTCTTGCGTAGTGACCCTTATTCGCTTAAGTAAGCAAGCAAGCTCTTGTTTATCGGGAAACGAGAGATTTTCGATCCATCGTTCGATATCGCCGAATTGAACGAGGAGAAACAGGGAAGAGAAGGATTGGAAGTAAACCGATACGAAACGATCGGCTATACTATTATTTGCTGAGCATAACGATACGCGTTTTTCGAGAGGAATAGAAAAATGCATTCCATTCGAGCGCCAGGGTTGAGAGCTGGAATATTACGGATACCACCAGTCATCGAACGCTTTCCCCGAGTCATCGGTTTAACATTCCGAAGCTATATACAATTGACACTATGTTTCTACGTTGTAGAAGGGGGGAGGGGGGGGGAGAGGAGAAGCGAGAGAATTGAATTAGAGGAGGGACAAATGAAGAAGAACACAACGTGTGTATAATAGATACGAGGAGGATAATGGTATGCGATGGGATACGATTCGAATAAAATTCAGAAATTCTTCCTTCCTTCTAAGGGCGAGGTCACCGTGACGAGCTTATCGTCGTCTTCCAAGTTGGTGGGGGTCCACGCAGGAAGTGAAAATGTTATTCAAATTTATGGAAAACTTGGATGCGATTTATGCTTGGCCCATATCACATGGTGTAAAGAAAATTTATAATTACAACAATAAGGTCGATCGAAAGTCTGCCAACATTTCTTGCCATTCGTGAATTTTCCGATAACGATAGCAGGAATTTTCTTCTTCTTTTTATAATCGAGTATACCAGTATATCGAATTCTTTCATCTTTAATCTCGCCATCTTCTCAAACATTATGCTACAACGAACGAAGAAGAGAAGATCGTGCTTGCTTCGATCGGCTCTCCGATCACGCATCTCGATCGATACCTTTCTTCTTCCTGCTGAGCATCGTAATGGCCAAGCAACTTCTTTCCGTAACTTGCGACAAAGTTGCTCGCAGTCGCGTATAAACCCTTCTGTTTACGATTAATTTTCTCTTCGATCGATTTTCTCCACCACACCATTTTCCCTTTTTCGAGCGAAATCTCTTTCTACTCCGAATGAATCCAGCGTAAAAAAAAAAAATATATATATCCTAGAAAAATTGGCGAAATTTGTGGAATTTTTATTCGCGAATTCGTTCGAATTTTTCGCGCGAAAATTTCTTTAAATACGTTTCGAATTGGTGTTACCCTTCGCTCAACAAAGTTGACGAATTTTCATCAGGACGACACGTTGTCATAGGTCGGCTGGATAGTTCATTATACTTGCTGATGCCTCGATCCGATACGCGCGCGCGTGAATGTTCGATAATTTATACCAAATTGCGCCATGCCCTTAGAATGATGACAGGGTTACGTTGTCATAGGTCAGCTGACAGACTGATTATACTTGCTAATTGTCCTTTCTCGTCATTCCGTTTCGACGGAACCTTGCGATATAGTTGTCTTCGATACACGTGGACGCCTTCGAGAGCTTTTTCCATTCCCCCCTTCCCCCCTCCCCCCTGTTTTCGGCTCGCTCGATCGTTAAAACGTGGTTGCATCAGATCGGGGGGACATCCCTTTCGGCTTGCCACCTTGCGCGCCGATCCAATCGCTTCGTTGTTTCCTTTCTTCCTTTCTTCCTTTTTTCTTTCCTCGCAAAATCCAAACGCATCCCTCGTAATCTTCTCGATTTCTCCTATATTTGTACGTTTAATCGCGACTTATCCTCGCTGTTGTAATATCGTAAAAATTGGATCAATATCGGTTTTCGAACGCAGTTAATCGCAGTCGACAGAAATCAGACCGAGCGAAAGTAATTACATTATAAAGTATGACGTACGATCTGTCAGCTGAGAGTAGTTACAGCAGTATTTTAAACCATCACGCGACGCGATGCCTTCCTTCTCTATGGTCTCTTTAAATCCGACCGGGATTACAATCGTGGTGGAGAATCGTTCGATAGCGGATTCAAACGCGATATTCAAATACGATTCTCCTCCATACTCCTAGATCCTTAATTCTCGAGGCGGAGGTGTAGAGGCGGCCACCCACGGCTGTTTTGCTTTTCAAAAATCACGCGGCGCGCGAGCGAGGCCTCTCCGCCAGATATGGAGAAAGAAAACGGAAGCCGTCAATTACATAATGCATTCGGATCGTACGAGTTCGATCGGATCTCTCTCTCTCTCTCTCTCTCTCTCTCTGCCTGTTGGTACACAAAACGGGGATGTCGATGCGCGTGATGGGCGATCCTCGAGGTCATGGTCACGACGTGTCTCGCAGAGACACGTCAAATTTAGTCGGAAAAAAAAAAAAAAAAAAAAAAAACGTTCAGCCTCGACGTTCCTTTTTCGATCCTTCTTTTTTTTTTCTTTTTTTTTTTTTTCGATAAGCATTCTCGAAACGGATTAATTTTTCAAACATTATTAATCGATTTTCTTCCTTCGTCCTTTTTTTTTTTTTTCTTCACACGCATATCAACGAAATTATTATCTTATTTGTTTCGTTGGTGAATTTTCAAAAATCTTTCAAATTCGAATCCTCTTGAAACGCTTTTTATCGCGATCTCGATCGATTGCCGCAATAAACGGAACGAGAAATCAGAGGGGAGGGGGAATCGGATGATGGATCCGCCAAAGAGATTGATCTTCGAAATCAAGGTCGTCAACGATACCCATCGAAAAGTAAATTTAACCACGGCCGAACGTATATATTTTTATTCGCCTCTTGAAATTCTAATCTCTCTCTCTACTAGGCTTTTTAATCCTCTTACCTCCTCGCCCTCCCCACCCGTCGATGCTTCAATAATTCAACAGCAGCCTCGCGTGTCCAATCTTCCGCCGTTATTCCGCGCCACTAATCATCTTTCTTCTACGAAGGCCTCTTCTCTCTCGTCGACCACACTCTCCTCTGAGGAGGAAACGTTGTTCCTGGAACAGGAGGATCGCGACAGGACGCGCGCTGTTTCCTGGTGGTTTTTTTCTCCCCCCCTTCTCTCTCTCTCTCTCTCTCTCTTCCTCATCGCGCGGATTCCTTTCTTCTTTTCCTTTTCTTTTCCCACACGGAAACACGCGCCGGAAGCGACGCAACATCGGGGGGAGGGGAGAGGAGAAAAGCGGGAAAGGAAAGGTGGCAGCTGTGAACTCGGTTCAGAAGTGCGAGACGCTTGATCGTCGAGGTCATGGTCACGCGCCGGCTCATGAAAGCCGATAGACGGGATTCAAAATTATTTTCCAGCCATTGAATCTTATCGGTGTTTATCGTTCCATATGCCTTCGCTCCATCCATGATGATAATTTTCTCGTCCATCGTGTTTTCGCGCACTTCTATTTGAATCGAAATCGATTCGAATTCGATTTTATATATATATATATATATATATATTATATAGTATATTGTTATGCAATATCGATGGAAAAAGGAAAAAATTTGATATCGCGTCGCTATCGCGAAAAAAGCGTCCTATTACGCGGCGTCAAGGTACACGTGTAACTTTCTTGTAATCTTCTCGGCTTTTCGTGTCAGCAAACGTGAAACGTTCCAGAAACATTATCTGCCATAAGTGCACAGTCATTTTAACGCGTGATCGGAATCCAGTGACGCGTTCCTTACTTCCGGGCGGACAAGATATGAAATATATATTTGTATTTCCTTCTCCTAAAAAAAAAAAAAAAAAAAAAAAAGGAAACGAAAAGGAACACGCTTCTACGATAAACATATATATATATATATATGTATATATTGGAAATAATTTTGAAACGTAATTATTTTCGAACAGAAGAGAAAAAGTGGATTAACCCGACGCGAGAAGATGAGTTTATCTCTCTATAATTAAGCATTTCGAAATACCTTTTTCGAAGACATCTATTCGAGATCGTGGTTCCATTTAGGCGTACGTGTAGAAAAATATAGTTTAAAATAATCGTATCGTGCGATTTGCGCAAACGATGTGTACACAGAAACGGAAGCTCGTTCTCCGGATAGGTGCCGAATAGATGTCACTGGTTCGTTCGCATACGATACGAACGCGACGAGTATCTAATTTCCACACGGTTTGAGATAGCGACTGGAGGCGGCGAAGAAAACTGCGCAGGAAGACGCGTCTCGAGGAAAAGGGAGGGAATGGTTCGAATATGGAGCTGTGGTGCAATTTCCCGTTTCCGTCGACCCTGTGCCGAGTTATCTACCTGTCGGCGCATCAACCGAATCTCGTATGCGCACACGGAATTCTCGATGCCTGGTCGATCTGCCAGTGTTGGAAAAGAAAAAGAAAAATAAAGAGCAAGTTTCATCGATTATTGATTTTCTTAATCCTCCATAATTCTCCGTTAAATTTTTTTACAAAGCATTTTTTATTATGCGATATCTAAAAGAAGCGACATTTGATCGAGCGGATGGATGGAAGAGAAGAGAGTGGGAATCGGAATGGACAAAGCGAATGGAGGAAGTAATTGGCGCGATGAGAAAAAGGCTGGGTAGAAAGGGAGGAGGAGGAGGAGGAGGAGGAGAAGTTGGGTCTGGCTGCGTAGAAAAACGTGTTTGGATAAGTAGAGGATCGGGAGAGGATCGGGTTCCAGGGGAAGGAAGAGGACGAAGAGGATTCGACTCTCAAGTGGAAGGCGATTTCCCGTTTCCATCGATCCCGATTCGTCGCGACGCCTGCGAATCGGCGTTCAGCCTTTTCCATTGAATTATGTTGATAGCATTCATTCTCGAATGATGATCGCCTCGCCGGCTGGAACGGAGAGGAGGCAACCGCCATCGAGGAGGCATTTCAGACGGAGGCGATAAAAACGGAACGAGGTGGCCGAGGAATAGATACGAGATCGAGATATCCTATATAAACTAGGGAGCAGATGACAAACGAATCGTGGCCCTTCGTCGATCTAGGGATTTTTTTCTTCTTCTTCTTCGTTGCACGCGCGCGACTCCCAGAAACGAGAGATATTCGGCGAAGAACGATATATTTTCTTCTGTCCGAGGAATTTCAAGGCAATTTTTCTTTTTTCGTTTCAGAATTTTTCGAAAGTCTCGAACAACGAGAAATATTCGCGAAATCAGCGAATGTTTCGATATTTTGTTTCGGAATTTTTCCTCGAGAATTTTCGAATAAGCAATTCGTTCGAGATATATCAATTTTTAATCTATAACGTTATTTCGTTTCTCATAGCGACGCTGTTTCGAAATTATGCAATCGTTTCCTAGATTCAACTCCTGGATCCGTCCTCTTCGCCTCTGACTTATAGATACGGCAAAGTTGCAACAAGGATGAACAACGGGTCAACTGTCAATGTATCGGCTACATTGTTGTAATACTGATACGCGCGATAATTTAGAAACCAAATTGCTATTTTCTACGATTGTCGCGTTGTCGATTCCTTTTCCTCGTACTCGTCTCTCTCTAGATTTATATATATATTTTTCCTCCTTCAACAATTCCGGCAAAAGTTTACCAAATCGCGCCTCGATCATCGATATCGATGACTTAACTCGCGCACATTCTCGGCGGAGAATGGTTTTTCAAACGATCTGAAATGCGAGAAAGGTTGCGAGAACGATATCGATCAAACGAAACCCGGGCAACGAGTGCTGTCAATGCGAGTTTCTTGTATTTTCGAGGAGTCATGTTAAAATAATCGCTTCCTCACAAATTTCTCACACAGCTTACCGAAGATTTAGCTTCTATACAGTGTTAGTGGTGAGTTAGATTAACAAAGGGGCGTGGTGAAATGCAAGAGGAGTGCGACTTTCAATCCTCTTTGATGGAGAAAAAAGTCTCGGCCGAGGCAAGGCTCGACACTGCAGCAAGTAGTATCACTTTGTCGGAGACAGAGATCAAAAAATCGGTTAGAATCCCGAATTTCGACGAAATCTATTCTCTATTAATCCTATATCATTATCGTTGGAAATTGGCGGATGAGAAAAAATTGACGAGTTTTTCTCGTTACACGAGAGAGGTTAGCTTCGATCGACACTATGGAGTGCATACGTTTTCACCAACGATACGATTTCAATCCTTAGAATTGAAGATCTCTCGAGAAACGATTAATTCTCTCGTTCGCCGAATTTCTCTTCGAAATTTCTCGAAAGAAAAGAAAAGAAAAGAAAAGAAAAAAAAAGAGAAAAAAGGAAATTAAAATAAATCCCTTTTCGTTTTTTCAAAGATACCGAAAGATTCGTCGGTGGATTTCGATGTCCTTTCCGCCTCGTCGTTGGACGTTCTCACGAAGATGGGCGTAGAAATACAGAAGAACGAGGGCACGTCGGAGGAACAGGCGGTCGCGACCGCGTCTACCCCAGAGCCGATACCGGAGGTGGACAACGACGACGACTCCAACTGGCTCTCGTATTTCGACTGCAACGCTATATTCGACGTCACCTACGAAAATCAATCTTACTACAACTCGACCAAAGCCGAGAAGGACAGCGACAGCGATTTGGACGACACGTTGACCTTCGACGACGCCGAGGAAGGCGAGGCCCTCGTCCTGGACGAGAACGACGCTTACCCCAATTCTTACCAACAATCGTTCGAGGAAACGTGCGAGAAAAAGGCGGACAACAATAATTTCCCCGTCTCCGACAAAGTTTCTATACTCGAGATAAATCGGGACGATTCGCGCGACGAGAATATTCATTCGATCGCGGGCGAGGGAACGAAGGGGGATAATCTCGATCTAATCGGGGTGGACAAAGGGATGGAAACTTCGGCCCGGATCGACTCGATGGAGATCGAGAAGATCGAGGGGTACGAGGTCGAAGCGAGGGAAAAGGACGAGAAGATGGTCGACGACAAGGAGACGATAATAGAATTGAAAGTGGAGAACAGAATGGACGATTTCTCGAGCGATTCCGAGGACGAATACGAAGGGAATCTGATCTACTCCTCGCCCAACGTGAACATCTCCGCCTATTTTAAATACAGGGACAGTATGAAGGAACCCAAGTACGAGGCGACCATAGATCAATTGAACGCCATGTACTCGAAGGAATCGAGCAAATCTGTGATTTTGGAGGAAATTGTCGAGGAGCCGTCTGCCGAGGCCGGGAAAAATCCATCTGCGACGAACAAGGACGAATGTCTTCAGGAAATAAAGGAGGAGGAGGAGGAGGAGGAGGAGGAAGCGGTGGGCAAATTTACGGGGAACACCGCAACACCCGTGGAACAAAGGAAAGAATCCAAGTTCGTGGAGTTGAATTCCCCGGAAGAGTACTTGGAGAAATTGGCAGAGATCACGGAATCGGATTGTCCGAAAACCGAGGAGGAGGCCCACGAAAAGTTGAAGAAGATCGCCGAGGGGAAGGCGGAGATAGAGAACAGGAAGAACGAGGCGCTGGAGGATCTGTCGGTGGAATTCGACAAGATCGAGAGACTGGTCGCGGAGACGAGGTCGGCCGAGCAGGAGTACAACAGCGGGTCCGACGAAAGTTTGGACGAGGTGGATGGGAAGGATATCGAGTTGCCTTTGACCAAGGATCAAGTAGCCGAGAGCTTTAAATTCAAAACTATTCAAAAGAGCGTCGAGGAGGAGGAGAAGCGTCGCGCGGAATTGTTGCAAGAATGCCTCCAAGTGATCCCAAAAATACCGGAAACGGAAGAATCGTCCGTGGACGAGGAGGCGATCGAGGTGGAGCGAGACGAGAATGTCGCGAAAGAGAAGGCGACGGAGGGTGACGACGCCTCGTCGGAGGAGGCCGCCTCGAAAGAAAAGGAGAAGAAGGAGGAGAAGGAAGAGGAAGAGGAGGAGCGCGACGAACGAAAGGAGAAGAGAACGGACGAGAGTTCGACGACGGAAACGACGAAGTCGACCGTGCAGGGAATCGTCCAAGACATTATCGACGAAACCGAGGATTCGCTGTTTTGGCAATTCAAGAAGGAACCGGAGAGGACTTACATCAAGGGGAAGGTGTACGATTTCGACGAGAAGAAACACGGCGTCAGGTACAGTTGCCTTGAACCTGTGCAATTCGTTGATTCATTTACATCGGCGTGTTCGTGATATAGTATTTTTATGTTTGGTAAAGTAAACGGTGTCTGGTTCCAGAATGACCGAGGAGTTTTTGAAAAAGCACTGCAAGCAGCATAAACTTTATCAAACACCGCATCTCAACGACGTACTTTATCTTCATTACAAAGGTTAATTTTACACACGAGCATCCATTCGTTTACGAATCTAACTAAAAAAAAAAAAAAAAAAAAAAGAAAAAGAAAAAGGAAAGAAAAGAAAAGAAAAGAAAAAGGGAAGGGATAAAAAAAAAACGTAACAAAATTTTTCACACGTTATTCGTAAATAGATATAAAATGAAAAAAATTCTATACACAATTGTATACACTGTTATAAAAATTTGCAATAAAAAACGCTGCCAAAGTACCACTTTATCGCATCGTTTTTGTAGCAATACGAAAGAGAGAGAGAAAAAAAAAGAAAGAGAGAAAGAAAGGAGGAGAAAGAGAAAGAGAGAGAAAGAAAAAGAAGAGATAGAAAAATATACCCCCAGTATTTTTCTCGCAATAGAAGATTTCCCTTTTCAGGTTTCTCTTTCATCGAGAACCTCGAGAAGTATACAGGCTTGAAGTGTTTGTGGCTGGAGAACAACGGGATCAGGGAGATCGCGAATCTGGAAAATCAGAGCGAGCTCAAGTGCTTGTTCCTTCACAATAATTTGATCAGCAAGATCGAGAATCTCGAGTACCTGACCAAGCTCGACACTCTGAACCTCTCTTACAACACTATACGAAGGATTGAGAATCTCGGTGACTCGAGTCGACGCTTGGTATCCTTGATGACCTTGACCTTGACGCGCCTCTGCTTTCAGATAGCCTCAAGTTCCTGAATACTCTAAACCTGTCGCACAACTACTTGCAAAGTACCGGTGACATTGAGCATCTCCGATCGCTGGACAGCCTCTCGGTACTGGATATTTCTCACAACAGGATAGACACCGACCAAGTCGTTAATGTGAGTCCGTTATGTTTTCCTTAAGCCTCTCTGGCGTCGCTTCGACGCCCGCTCGAAGCCTGATTTCTCACCCAGTGATGTAATTTCAGTGATGTTTTTTTTTTTCGAAAGTGGTGTGTCGCGCGTTTTGTAACCGAGCCTTGTCTTTGCATAATATTTTTCTTCTTCTTCTTCTTCTTCTTCTTCTTTAACACTGGAAATACATATTCCAGACCAACATAGAACCAATATAATTACCAGAGATAATAACATTTTCCACGAGATTCGTCCGTTCGTTCTCGTGCGACAAATTGTAAAGTAAAAATTTTGACAATTTTGTTGTTGTTATATTATTATTAAAAGGATTGGAAAGTTTTTATCTTCACCAGATATTGGGAGACATGAAAGAGTTGCGCGTGGTGTCCCTGATGGGCAATCCGATCCTGAAGGCGATCAAACTGTATCGCAAGACTATGATCTTGAAGTGTAAGAATCTCAAGTATCTAGACGACAGGCCGGTATTTCCAAGGGATCGTGCCTGCGCCGAGGCTTGGTAAGTCGTGGTCCACGTTTGGGCGGAGTGGATCGGTACCGCGGTTCAACGAGTAAAATTGGCCGCGTGTTGGCCGCGCGAGTGTGTGCGAAATGGAGCGAAATGCACGAAGGGAACACGTTTTGATATTTAGATAGTCGGTTTAATGTTACGAGCTAACGAAACTGTTACGAAGGCAGGATGCGAGGGGGGCCCGAGGAAGAAGCGGCCGAGAGGAAACGGTGGATCGAGGCGGAGCAGAAGAAAATCAATGATAGCGTGCTCGGTGAGTAAAAATCGAAAGGTAGATGATGTATAGGACTCGTTTGGCTCCACAACGAAACGCTCGCTCTCGATTTTTTCGCACCTTTTCATCTCCCCACGAAAGCTTGCTTTCCGAAGACCCTCAACACACTCTCCCCCGTTATTATTTCCTTTTTTCTGTTCTCGCAGCCTTACTTTATCACGCTCTGCAGAAAAGATCGGCACGAAAACCACCTCCGTGTGCCGCGAAAAGAAAAAGAAAAAAAAAAAAAAAAAATGACGCGTCAAAGTCTGTTTCGAAATCGATGTGAAGATCGTATAAACGCGTAATAATATATAAAATTGCTCACCGAATTTATCGAGTATGAAAATTGTACGAAATTTGTTCCGAAAGGGAAAAAAAGGTGATCGTGGAATATTTCAGAGAGCGCGTATAAGCGCGCCTATCTAATCTGTTACCCTGTTTCTGATTTCTATTTTCTCGTGGACCTCCGGTGCCGCCCTCGAAAGCCCTGATAAACAAAAGGAAGCAGTGCAAACCGGTCGAGACGTCCGAAAAGGAGGCGGAGGATAAGAAAAGGACGAAGGAGGACGAAGAAGTAGCCGCGACCACGGTTGTCTGCACGAGCGACGAACTGGTAAGAAACTAGTTTTGTCAAGGTCTGATACAGAATTCGTGCTTCGAATAATATCATCACCACCCATTCGGTCCCATCCACTATTTGATCATTCACCACGCGAAACCCCTTATGCCGGCCTGATCAACGTTCAAGCTCAATCTGGAGAAGAAGAAAAAGTTGGAGGTGTCCTCATCCTCCGACAACTCCTCCGCGTCCTCGTCGTCGGGCGAAGAGGAGGATGACGGACCGATCCAAAAAGGGACGGAGAAAAGTGACGGAAGGAGGCCAATGGCGGAGGAAGAAAGGAGAGATTCGTCCGATCGAGGCCAGGAAATTTTGTTACCCTGGAAAACTCAGGTATATATCTTTTCGATTTTCCATCCCATTCAAATTGATAAATATGAACATAATCTCAATTCTTACCAATCTTCTCCTTACGTTTTCGACGAGAATTCCATTTTCGTATCGTTCCAATTATTGCTTTCCAAGCTTCCTACTCGTAAGAGCGTTAAAAAGTTGGTGGAGGTGATAGAGGAGGATGACACGAAGGAGTTGGTGGATACGATAGAGCGGACAGGGAAGGTGATTTTAGAGGAACGAAACATCGATGATGATCCACCGGTCGATTCGAGGAAAGATCCGAACGATTACGAGATATTTGCAACGAGTACCACGAACGAGATTACTACTCCATCCTGCTATAAGTCAGAGAAACGACGAGATGACGGTAAATTAGAACACGAATATGTATGAAGAAGCGATACTTCTCCTCTCATTTCTTTGGTAATTCCATTCTTCCGTTTCCAGCCGAAGAGCAAGGAAAGTTTAAAAGTGTCTCGGTCTCTTGTAACATTTTGGACACGAAGAGCGATGAAAGGAAGAGGGAAGAGAATATGGCGAGCAACGAATGTCCGTCCAAGGATATCCTGGACAATTATCGAAGAAGGAATGATCCGCATCCTTTGAGCAGCCAGTTGAGCAGCATCAGAGAGGACATGAAGGAGTTTTGCGTCGAGATGGACAAATTCATGGAGGAGAACAAGATGGTGTTCAAAGAGAGCGATAAAACGAGAAAGGAGGAGGACGAGGGGAAAGATTCGGTCAAATGGTGGGACACGAAGGAGAGAAAGTTGAAGGTGAGAGAGATCTTGAAGCGGAGAGAGGAGGCGGAGAGATCGAGAAACGCGAAGAGGATCGAAATTGTTGAAGAGGTCGAGAAGAAGAAGAAGAAGAAGAAGAAGAAGTGGATAAAGGCGCGAAGGACGTTCCATCCTGCCAAGGTGTGTACGATCTATTAAATTTGAAAAAGTGTCCTCAAATTTTGTTGAAGGATGTGAAAGCTGATGGCAAAACCGGCGAGGGTGACGCTATGTTGCACGAATCCGTTAAAAACGATAACAATAAGGACCGCCTCTCGGGATTGTACAACTCCTTGTTCAACGAGATGAATCGTAGAAGCGGGATGGACAAAAAGGGATCGAGGAAATCGCTCAGCTCCCAAGAATTGTTGACTTTGGAAAAAATAGACGAAACCGCGGAAGAAACAACACGTTCCGCGAGCTGTATCGACATCATTTCTTCGGATATTATGAACGATTCAGAAATAATCGTTAAGAGCGAGCCTGTCGATGTAAAAATCATGGAGAAATCGAGCCCCGTCAACGTCACAACCTCATCCCTCGATTCCACCGACGACGAGATATCGGACAGCGAGTCTGTTAAAACAATAATTAACAATTATGATAAAGCGAAAGAAATCGACGAAGAAGAGGCAAACGCGACGAGTACGAACAACAATACACGAGAGCAAGGAGAAGATAATTGCGGACGAAACGAGTCTGGTAATGTAAAAATTATCGAAGTGCAGAGCGAGAACGATGAGGTCCAATCGTTGGAGACCGCGTCTGAAAAGGACGCGAACGTGTCCTCTTCCTCGTCGAGCTTTGAAAAGTCGACGATATCTTCTAAATCGCATAAAAGATCGCGCGATTGCGAATGCCAGGACGTAGCCAGTAAAAAATTCCACTTGATCGAGGAGATAGACGCCGAGCAAAATCCAAGGAGCGGTGAAAAGGTGGTGGATGGAATATCCGAAAAGTGTAGGCAACATTTCATAAAAGAGGCAAGGGAGTTTGTGAAGAAGGAATCGCCTCTGATAGATCGATACATAGAGGATTTGATAAGTAAAAAGGGGAATTGGGATTTGAAGAATAGTCAAGAGGACTTTTTAACTTGTACAGCTTTGAACATCACCTCCGACATATTTTCCAACAAAACTTTGGAAAATTCAGATACGAAAATCGGGTCAAACGAGCAACACCAAGCGGAGGCGAGAAAACATTTCAACGTTCAAAATTCTGAGGATGATCGAGAAGTTAAAAAATCGGATTCACCCACCGATGAACAAGTTGGTAAGTGTGTTCTCTTAAAATTTGTTACAAAAAGTTTCTATAATATACTACTAAAGACAAGTATCGTATTTCAGATATAAAATCGGTTGATCAGCTTTTGAAGCAGTCCAAGATTGCCCAAAAACAGTCGAAAATGTGCATGGATCTGTATCAACAATTCTGCAAGCATCTGGAAGAGATAGACAGTAAAAGGAAGCTTTTGATCGAGCCAGACTTCATGAAAAAAAATAAATCGGATCACGGGGAAAAGAAACGTGACGTTCTATCGCCAAGGGAGACCAAACAGTCGAAAGAGGAACAAACAAAATCATTGATCGAGGTAATTTCGGAGGACGCGACGACAAATGTGGAGGAATTCGAAGTTGAAAAGCTACTTCTCGATTCTGATCCTGTGATGGATGTAGAATTGAAAGATAAAATATTAAAAACAATTAATGCTCCGAAAAGTGAGGAGGAAAGAGAAAAGGGAAAGAAATCGGCTGATAAATTGATGAAGATTTCTAGGGAAGCTATGGCCAAGGGGAAATCGTTGCTTGATCCATCTTTCCCTATCTGCGATCAGGAAAACGTTAGTAATCGCGATTAATTTCGATCAACTTCGTCCGTCTATATTCTTATCTCCTCGTTTATTCGAGTATTAATAATTGATTATTGTTATTTTTAGTATTTCAACGACAGTAGGAGATTTTTCATGAATTTGTTAGAGGATGATTCTTTGGGAAAAGATGAGGATTCAACGAAGAATATCGATGGAGAATTCGAGTCAGAATCGATCATGTTCACAGAGAATTCTGTTGCGTTAATAGAAGAAATGGAGAAATTATCGTCGATCGAAGATAACGGTATAAAACAGGGTAATAAAGTTATTGATATTGAAAAAGAAAATGTTACGAATATTTCAGAGAACTCTGTGATAAAAATAGAAGAAATCGAGAAATTATCACCGACCGAAGGTAACAGTATTCAAGATGGTAAAATTCTCGATATGGAGAAAGAAAACGTGAACAACAGAGTGAGAAAAAGTTTGGAGATGCAGATTGTTCAAGGAAATTGAGGGACGGGAAGCTGGGGAAGAAAAAATTTTGACAAAATATTAGCAAAAATTAAAAAAAAAAATCTAAAGATAATTCTTAAAAAAAAAAAAAAAAAAAAAAAAAAAAAAAAAAAAATACTTCGCAATATCGTGAAAAAAAATCCTAGTTGTATAAGTTAAGTTGTATCACTGTATTTTCTTTCGTTTGTATTCTCAAATAAACGAATTAAGTTTCCAGTTACATCGCTTCGATGAAAATGGTAAACGATAAAAAAAAAACGAGGAGATCCAAAGATTAAAAAGCGACGATAAACATCTCGCGAAGAAGAGTAATTCGAACGACGGATGGCAAAGATAGACGGAGCCTTCTACTACGTACACTTTATTTCTTTTTTTTTTTTGTCCACACTCACATCAATTATATAATAATAATAATAACGATGATGGCGGTGATCTGGTGAACTATAATTAATAGTAAGAATAATTAATTTGTAATTATGTAATAATGACAATCGGCTGCTTGCAAACGAAACAATAGTCTCCGACATTCTTACGTTTTCGTCGTTTCTCGAGGACATCGATATTCAAACAGAGAATATATCCCGTGCCCTCGCAAAAGCTTGGCAAAAAGCTCGTGATACTTTTTTTTTTTTTTTTTTTCTTTATACGTTTATATAGGATGATATCGGAATGAAATTTTTTTCCTTCCGTCGCAAATCGCGTCGAACCTTGTTTCTACTTTTTTTCTGTTTCTCTTCCACTTTGTTTTTTTTTTCTCTCTGTCCCCTCCCACTCTTCCCCCCCTCCAATTATTCTTTAACACCATTTTATCCGCATTTCACACCTTTCATTTGTTATTCGCGCCCTGTTCGCGCCATTTCCTCTTTCCTCGTGTAATAATCACGTTTATACGACGTTTTATTATTATTATTATTTTTTTTTTTTTTTCGAGTGCTCTTAAGAACTATCTTACTGCTCTCTGACTCACCGCAGGAAGTAAAGAAACGTACAGATACATTATGCTTCACTGTTTCTATAATTATTACAATAATAGATTTATAAATTCTCCATTTTCCCTGTTCCCAAACTCACCCGCTCATTCTCCCGCACACTCTCTTTCACTCATCTTTCTTTTCATCAAATCAAACGCACGTTCTCGCACGTAGAATCACGTAGAACACACACGCGTTTTTTTTTTCCTTTTTTATCCCTTTTTTAATATATTTATATATATATATATATCGTTACGTTCGCTTTCACACACGCATGCATTCGGTTGCTCCCTAATTGTAAGTTATTATTATTATTTTTTTTTTTTCTGAACTATACCGAGTGTCGAGGAAGCCGTCGTCGACGACCAGGTGCGATTGAAAAAGAACCAAAAAAAAAAAAAAAAAAAAAGGAGACGCGTGTACCGTGGAGACAATTCGATTGGCGATGATATCCGATCATGTAAGGATCGATTGTAACGAGAAACGAACATTTTTCTTATCATTCCCCTGGGATCATCGAGCAACTTCCTTCCTGGCCACCTCGTGTATACGTCTCTTTGGGTTTATTCTTTTGCTTACTATCGTACTGTTTATGTAGTGTAGTGGTTGCTGTTTACTTTTGCAAATGCCGTCAACTGCACGACAGTCACGTTACGTTGCTTACGTTACAGAAAGAGAGAAAGTACCTTAACGTCTATGCTTTATTTATTTATTTATTTTTTTTTTCCTTTAATATTAAAGAGTTTCCTCGGGCTATTATTGAAAAAAAGTATTCGAGAAGCTCGCCGCTCTCGAACTCCCGTTTCTCTTCCCTTTTTTTCTTTCTTTCTTTCTTTTTTCCGCGATTCAGAAGCTTTTGATAACGGCGACTTCGTGAGAGAAAAATATAGGCGATCCATTTGTTTTCCCTTTCCCACGTTGGAAAATCGAGCGAAAATCGATGTGTCGACCATGGGTCCCGTACGATCCACGCGAAAAATTTGTCGAATTTGCAATCACGTCGAGGAGAAACGAGGATGGAGGGGAGGGAAACAGTTTGGCGAAAATATTTCGAACTCCTCTCGTTCGAACGCTTATCAGTCTTCTTTTTATAATTCTATAATCCGAGAAAAATAACACCTCGTTTTCATTCTTCGCGTATTCTTTTGATCCCTGTTTTGTTTTTGCAGACGAGTTGTGTTCATCGGTCCCAAAACCGATTCGATCGATTTTACGTAACGCGCTTAATAATTCCAATCTTCCTGGTTCTCTTACGTGGATGCTGCTCGTCTTTGTACTGCAATCGTTACTTTATTTATTTATTTATTTATTTTTTTTTCTCTAAAAGAGGATTGTCATCGTGCGTCGGTGTTTTCGCGTCACTGCGTGAGAATCGAAAAAAAAAATTCCATAAACGACACGTTATCGAATATATAATAAACGTAAATGCGAATAAGATGTATACATATTTCGTGATTGTGAATCGAAGGGAGAAGAAGGATTAAAGAAACGTTCTGGATTCTTCTAAAAATCTAAAGTTAAAGAAATAATTATAACGATGAAATCAATATAGTTAAAATTCGATGGAAAGAATCGGCACGATTGCAAATTCGAACGGCAATTAACAGGGAAAGCAAAACAGTTACGCCGTGTACGACTCGCGACGTGCTGGAGTGGATAAAAATTTGAAATCGTCGAACATTTCGTCCCGTCGAAGAACCGGTGAGAAACCGTTGTTCCAAAAAAGAAAGATTTCCAAATAACGAAGCTTATCGTTAAACATTGTCGGGAGGAAGAGAAAATTTGAAGAATAAAATTGATTCGGCATTTCATTGTGCGAAGCAACCAATTTGCTTTGGGAGAAATAAAGGTAAATCGTAGAATACTCGATCGAAATTCGTGCATCGAGTGAAAAATCGATGACCGCAATAACATGTGCGAGTGTTTAATAAATAAATAGAAATAATAATAATAATAATAATAATAATAATAAAAGATTCGAAGTTTCATTCGAATTCTTTTTTTTTTTTTTTGTGCTTTTCTGTCTCTGCGTTCGCTACCACCTCATCGACCCTGTTCTCTTGTAATTCCCGTGCATTCTTGTGCAACCTATAAGCTAATACGTTTCGCATTAGAGAAACCGAAGTCGTAAACGTCGCTCTCGCACGAGGGTCTCGAACGAAATCTTTATACAAAGTGTACTTCGTCGTAGAATGTCTACAAAAGAGATACGAGAACAATTATTATGAAAAACGTTATCTTGTAAACAGTGTTAAAATCTTAAGATAAACAATGTAAGATTATTCGCAACAGTATCAATAGAAATGGATTCTGACTAATCATAGGATGCTTGTTCCTTGGCCCGCCGATACTTTTCATCCGTCGTCTTCAAATTTAATATTTATTTGCTTATTTACTTATTATTATTATTATTTTTTTTTTTTGTTTCACACGCGTCGCTCGTGGGGAAAATACCGTGTGACGAGATTCTCGAATCAAGGTCGTAGAAAAAAAATCGATTGGAATCCGATATTAAATTTGACGACGATCCCTTCTCCTCGTTGGACCTTCGTCGAGAGGAAAAAAAGAAACGAATCTTCGTGCCTGAATAAGCGTGCTAATTATATTCCATCGCTAATTTTCCAGGCGAAAATTCCAAAGCCTTTTCCCCCTCTGACGGTCGGAAAAATCATTTCTTTTCTTTTTTTTTTTTTTTTTTTTTTTGCGACGCGCTTACAATGAATAACGACGATCGATATCGAAGTTCATTATCGAAGTTTTGCTTTCTCGCTTGTGCACGTTTTCTTTGGAAAATTTAGCGACTCGATTCGACTCGAACACACGTTTCACGCGTTTATGTACATCGTCGGATATTAATGTATCGTGAATGCGTGTATATTTTGTGTATACGTGTGTGCGTGTGTGTATCGTGTGTTTATGCCAGCAAATATGCGTTTGCTCCGAATGAATCATAGATGCCTCGGCTACGTTTTGCGTGTACACGCGGCATGGGGAGAAAAAAAAAAAAAAAAAAGAATGCAAAGAATAAATCAACAAGGAGTGTTTGATGACTTCAGTCTTGCATAGAAAAATCACGCCAGGTTCGCTCTCGATGTCGAATGGACTTTGTTTTGGTCGATTCCGCGTGTGATGTCTCTTCCTTCTTTTTTCCCCTTTTTTTTTCTTTTTTTTTTTCCTTTTTTCGTTTTTTTTCCTTTTTTTCTTAGACTTCTACGCACAATTCTCTTCTATATTGAAAAAACGAGGCGGTATACAGATACAGCTATGGCGATAGCTAAATGTACGAGAAACATTCATCAGGCGATATTCCTTAACTGCAGTTTCTGAATAAACACACTACGTCGCACATTTCTTCTTCTTCTTCTTCTTCTTCTTCTTCTTCTAAACTTGAATTAACTACTTAATGGATAGAGCGAATGCCTCCCGGAATGTTCGACTTTCAAAGAATCGTTTCAACCGAATTTTTCCTCCCATTTCTTTGTCACAGATTTGACAGACTTTTCTTTTTTTTTTTTTTTTTTTTTCTATGAAAATTTCATTTCACATTTGTTTCAAGTAACAAATCATTCCATTCCCTCTTTCGTTCTTGCTCGATTGACGGAAACGATTCTTTCTTATGATATTACGTATCGTATTGATGACGATGACGATTGACAGGGGCATCCACGAGACTCGAGAAACGCGTTATAATAACGAAGATCGCGTTAGAACGAGGATCTCTGTCGAGTCTACGAAATATCTACATGCTTTCATTCGATCGTTTATTTTGGAGGAAAACACGAACGCGTTTTCGTTCCTGCGCTTCCAAACACGATTAAAAACAAGGGAAACGCCGACTTCGTGCCCCGCAACGTTCACGAAGGATGATCATTCAAATGAGAGCTAATCTAGCCGTCGACAATAATTTATTATTATTATTGTTGTTATTATCATTATATATATGTATATATATATATATTTATATATACTTTTTATATATAAAAAAGTGATGAAATCTTTGTAACTATCTATTCATTTAACAACGAAGACGTGCTTCCTCTTGGTTATTCTTGATCCGATATATACTTTTCTTTTCTCTTTTTAAATATCATGCTTCCGCTTTTTCGTTCTCCTCTCCATCTCACATCTCTTTCATTTTCCATCAACTGCCATTTTCTTCTCTCTCTCGTTCTTTGGCTATGTCCTTCACTTAAACGGCGTTATCACGCGTCAAGTGTTCTTTTATACATAATACACGCACTATATATTATATATATATATATATATATATATATATATATATATATATATATATATAAATATAATGTATATCGTATATAACATATATATAAGTATATAATATATATCGTACTTTTTATATTTGCTCCTAACTTGAAAGAGGCAGTATTGCTGATGGCTTCTTGTCGCCCATCGTAAAAGAAGTTATTAAAATGAGTTTCGCTGGCACGTTTCTTCCATCTTTCCCCCTTCTCCTCCGCTGTTTATCGATTTTCGCGTTGAAATAGGACCCAAAACTATTTCCTCGGTGTCTCTTATCGATCGATCGGTCGAAGAAATCATATGGCAACGAGAAACGTCGAAATGGTGAAGAGACAGAGAGAGAGAGAAAAAAAAACAAAAAATCATGTTCACGAGAGGTCGGGGTGATAACGAAGAAAAAGAAAACGAAGAAAGTATATAAAAAAATAACCAAAACGCCACGTTTCATTTTTTCCAAGTACTTTTATTCATCTTATACTCTTACGACTTCAGAAAGAAAAAAAAAAAAAAAAAAAAAAAAAAAAAAAAAAAAAATTCCTAATTCCTTTTCTTGTTTTCTTTCTTTTTTTTTTTTTTTTTTCTTTTTCTTTTTCACGCTGTTGTTCCTGATGATGTCACAATCGATCCGTCATGTTATTATCGCGATTTCTTTTTTTCCCCTGTGCACTCGACGACTAATCAAAATCAACACTCGCATTCTTATCCGCGGACAATGAGAACTATCAACGAAAATGATAAAGAAGAAACGAAACGAGTAACAAACTGCTCCATTTACGCAAAACGTTATGTGTTTCTTGTTTTTCTTCCATTTGAGATTGGTATATTGTTGCGCGTGCCGTTACTATGACTAGAGACTTAATAAATCATTAATTTTGTATACTATATACTCGTCGATAGTGTGTATGTGTGTGTATGTGTATGTATGTGTGTAAATATATATATATATAGTATATATTTTTTTTTTTTTTCGTATTCGTACAAAGAATAAGAAACCATATTGCTTCGGTGGCTCGAGGCTTCGAAATACAAAAACGAGAAACTTTCTCCGAGAGGCCACGGAATTGCGAAATACAAAAAGCACAGATCTTATGTTTCCATTTTTAGCCTTTTTTTTTTTCTCTCGTTAAATATTTAAATATCCTTCTTCCTTCATTTTGAACGCCGCCGTTTTCAATGCCAGATACGCAGAGACAGTTAGTTAGATTCCTTGTTTCAGTTAAAAATGGTATTCCTGTGCATGATCTCGAAATTTCGTTGAAAATCATCGAAAATATTGAAGGAAGAAGGCCTTTGTCTCGTATTGGCGCGGAAGAAAGATCGTTTTTTTTTTTTTTTTTATATATATCTTGTTATTACATTATTTTTTTTTTTTTTTTTTTTTTTTTTTTTTTTTTTGCCTAATTGGTCGCTAGAGGATATGGAGGCGTGTGACATAAGCGCGATTAGTCGAAAAGAGTGATATCAAAAAACTGATTTCGAACGTTATTGTTCAAGAAATTATCTCTTATTTATCTTTCGTAACGCAATGTAGAATAACGTCTTTAGAAACTCGTCAAATATTTCTTAGTAGTCCCTTTAACAGTTTTTAATCAGATTACACGTACTTGTTCTGTTAGGAAAACAATTGATGGTTTTCGCATTCCGGAAGCCACGCTTCTCCTGCTCGATCAACCGTCTTTTTTTCACTCTAATTGATCATCTCAATAGGAACTAACAGCGGTTCAAATATACTTAAAAACAATTTACATTGAATTACGTAAGATCGTAATAAACGATAATACTTTACACAACGCTCTCCTTGATCGTGAGAATATTAAATGCAAACAAGAATGCAATAAAATATAACGCAAAAATAGAACAATGTTACGAGAAAAAACAAGTAAGATGTGGCAGCGTGGTCGCCGGAAAGCGATCGGACCGTAATCCTGCGGTACTGAACAAGTAGATTCACCATTATCTTCTTAGATACTTATATATTAAATATTAATATTATTATAAATTACAATCATCATTAATATTAATATTAAACATTATCATTAATATTATTACTTTAAATGCATATACAGTTTAAACATGTAATTTCTTCGATAAAAACAGGACAGAGAATAGATGAAACGGGAAGGAAGAACGCAAGATATGAATAGCGGATAAAAAGAAAGAGGGAGAAATGGGTATAGATAGATAGAAAGCGAGAAGGATAGATGAAAAAGGAAGGAAAAATCGAAGAAAAGAAAGAACGACGAGGATGAGAGAGAGTTTGATCTTGCGGCCCGTGGCGTCGATCCGTGATTCTTTGGGTCCTATTTCAAAGGAACTTGTAGGATACTTGTTTCGTCGAGAGAATACGTGTCTTTCTCACACGTTACGGAGGATTCTTCGATACAGGATCGACATAACAGAGAAAGATAATGGGATTCTTGCTTTGGCGAGAGTTAGGAGGAACTTTTCTCGGTCTCGCTGTTTTCTAATTGAAGAAATAGAGGCGAATTACGAACTAAATACACATTACATTTAAATATCCCTTCTGTTCATACTGGCTCCTCGCGAGCGTGCATTCAAATCAGCGACGAGGCGAAGCACATTTTCTTTCGCTCATTTTATCTATCGTGTTGTTTCTTTTTTTTTTTTTTAAATCTATTTCAGCGATATCCTTTGCGATATTCGATAATTCAAATTTCGATGAAAGGTAAATCGAAGGAATAACTTAGAAATATCTTCAATCTTTTTCTTTATAATTTTATGCGGATTTTGATTCGCAACGAGCCACGTCTTCGAGACCTTACCGCGCATTCTTGCATATGAATTCGTTCACTCTCTAACAATCTCTGTAACTCGAACATTCGCTCAATTTCAAATAAAGAGAAGAAAAAAAAGGGGACACAAGAATGTATATACGTAAGATGGTCTATGTAGAGATATCTATACAAAATAAATAAGAATAAATCTATAAAAATTACAGATATTAATGCAAACTCGACGATTATAGTCACAAAAGATGATGCAATCTGTGCGAATCTTTTTTTTTTTTTTTTTTTTCCCTTCTCCTTATCCAGCCATCTTTTACGGAGGGTAGAAAATTCACGATAAAAGAGGAATTTAAAATCGAAATTTAAACAGGAAAGGGGAGAAAACGAAAAGAATAGAGAAAATATGATCGGAGATAGTGACTTATATGTCGGGACTCGTGGATGAACCACTATGTACTTAATAGCAGATGCTTTTTGTTTGCGGTATTTCGCGTTTTGTGTGCAGATGTATGTATGTAGTTTTCTATGTACGTATTAATACACGTGCGTACGGTGTGCGTGTAGGTTGAATGCAATATGCGAGATTATCGTAATCTTGGCTGCTCGTCGACATACGTATATATATAATATATATATGTATATATATATATAGTTTTCACGATCATGTTTACTTTTATGCCGTGCACGAGCGACCATTTTTCCTTCTTTTTCCACATCGTGTTTCTCGCCTGGTACGACTTGCTTCGTGCGTGTCGAAAAAAAATGTAAAATCAACCGCCGGAGCAGCCATGTCGGCGCTTCATCGGCAGTGAACGCTCGGAACCTTTTTTCTTTTTGCTTTTTTTTTTTTTTTTTTTTTTTTCTTATTCATAATAATAAAACGCTTCCAGCGACGTAGACCTCGGATGAGGAGTGTCGGGAATCGATTCTTATTTCAACCTTCGAATTCGGGAAGATCTTCGAGAAGATGCTATCAAGATATATATATATATATATGTATATATGTATATATATATATATATATATATATATATATATATATATATATATATATATGTATATATCAACAGCACGTACTCTTCGAAGTTGCCAAATAGTCCTTGAGAAAGGGGAGGAGAAAAAGGAAGCAACGCGCACGACATCGGAGAGATATGGCTGTCAGCCTTGGTGCTGCTCTCCGTTCTGTCGTTCTTCCTTTCACCACGCTTCTTTCTCGATCATCATCATCATCATCATCATCATCATCAGTCGTACGTTCGAATATATCGAACAAACGGTATATCCATATACTAGAAGCGCTGATATTCATGAGTGATTTTATCGCCGACTTTGCCACGTCGCCAGGTTAAATCGACGACGCGTTTCCGGTAGTCCTTTTTACCACCACAACCCAAAACGTTCTTAAATTCGCTGCCGCTGCTGCTGCTACTGCCGTGGGTCTTTTTACTGTTGTTGTCTAACGGATGTCCAAATTTTCTGATCAACGTCAACTCCGGTGAACCGGGCGAATAATTCGCCTCCGTTGAGGACACGGACACGCCGACTTCGGTGGCCAAGTGGTGGTACTTGATGCTTATACTGTATGCTGATTGGCTGTAGTTGGTTCTGTGGAGGAACGTCTTGGGATTAACCCCAAGTTAGTTCCAAATACGCAAAAATGAGTCCCATGAGCCCGTCCCTACTGCCATACCATCCTCCGTAACGCCGAGGCAAGACACACGATTATCGTGACCGGCAAGAATTCCTGTAAAATAAAAGGAAGCATTTCACTTTTTTGCTGTATTTTTCTATATGATGAACGTAAGCAATACTTTATTCATCGATAATTTCAAATAAAAATACTGCCAAGTTGAAATAATTTTAATTAGTGCCATTTCTTGTGTTAATTAAAAAGAGAAAAATAGAGATGAAAATAAAAGAGAAGGGCTTAAAATAACGTTTCTCTTCTCTTCTAAAGATAATTTTTGAAATTAAACGAAAACAACGTACCGGCTCGTTCAGCCTTCATGGAATCCCAAACGTTGCAATTAAAATCGTCGTAGCCGGCCAGCAATAATCTACCGCTCTTGCTGAACGCTACGCTAGTGATACCGCAGATAATATTGTCGTGACTGTACATCGCCAGTTCTTGATCTGCCCTAATATCGAAAAGTCTGCACGTTGCATCATCTGAACCCGTCGCGAAAGCGTATCCATTCGGGAAGAACTGAATTGATAAAATGAAATTCTCCATTAAAATCTCTGATTTTCCTTTATCGTGTGAACGACTACTGTGCCGAATTCTATACGCAGAAAGAAAATTTATCTAGAAAATTGATATTTAAAAAAGAATAAAATTTACCGTAACAGCGTTTATGTCGCTCTCATGGCCTGGAAAAGTTTGTTTGCAAGTTCCTTCACGAATGTCCCACAACTTTGCACTAGCATCACACGCACCAGATACGAATGTGCGTGTGTCGGGAGCCAAGGACAGGGACATAACATCACCCGTGTGTCCAATAAACGAGGTACATTGTTGACCAGTTTCTATATCCCACAGGGCACTGATCAAAAAGAAGAGACATAATATTTTGACACAGTCCACATACTTTTACACGCTATATAATTACCGATCAAAGGATGAAAACTGGAAACAATAAGGGAAAGGATGGAAAAGGCTGGGACATCTTTTTATTTTATATTCATTTTTAAATCATCTCCCTAAACGAAATAAAATATAAATCCATGTTCAGCGGAATTGTTATGCAAATAAGTGCCAATTAGAAACGGTTTAGATCAAAAACGATTAGATAAAAATTATAAATATAATAAAAATAAATGTTGCTTACCAAGTCATATCGCCAGAACTAGTGACAATTTGGTTGTCGTCATAAAATCGACAGCAAGACAAGTACCCAGTGTGACCTGGGAGTTCTCTGCTAACTCTTACATTTCCTTCCCTAGTTTTTAGACTATAGATGGAACAAATGTTATCCAGCCCACCGCAAGCTACGAAACTACCTGATGGTGCGTACGCACAGGTCATCACCCATGAGGAGCGTAAAGGGATTGCATGAACTTTGTTGGTGGTATAACTGTCCCAAACGATCAATTTTCCATCTTGCGACGCTGACACTAAGTTTCTGTCAATTCGATGAAAAAAAAGTATGTATGAATATTTTTCTTTCACTTTAAACAGATAAGAAATATATTTAAAATCAAAAAAATCCATAGATACCTTGAGTCACTGCCCCAGTGCATGGCATAAATCTTGGCTAAGTGACCACGAAGTGTGCGTCTCGTACGCATTTGTATCCGGCCGATAGGCTCCATGCCCGACGTGGCTTGAACCAACGTCGTATCGCAAGCTGCTTTCCTGGCATCCTGAAAAACAGATATAAAAAAATATATATAAAAGATTGGCTCGATAAATTTCAATTCAGCAAAAAAAAAAAAAAAAAAATTAATTACTTCCAAAACATTATTAAGTGAATGTATTTTAAATAAAGAATCATTTAATTGGCCTTACATCAACAAATTTTGTTCAAACCCAATTGAAAACAAAACGTCAAATGTCGCAATTAAACGCGCTAACGAACTAATTTAAAAAATTCTGATAAATTTCAAAAACGAATGCACAATTTGCAAACGGATTCTAGATTTTAAATGCTCTTCAGACTGTTCAGATGACTCAGAATGCAATGATGCGCTTAACAGTAGAAGCATTTACGGGTCGCTTTAAGGATCCTAATTAACATTGTTTTGCGCTGACATAATGAAAATGATCATTTTTTGGTACTATTTCCAGTATTCGCATCGAATTATTCTCGACTGTTCAATTAAACGAGCATGAAAGAAGAGGCATGTATAAATTATGGAAATACTGTTACAGGGTATTTAAGAACGTACATTCTACGTATTACGGTCGCGTATTACCGTGCACGCCTGACGATGCGTGTAATTTCACGCACGCACGAAGAAGGGTGAAAGAGAGAAACAGGTGGTGAGGAGGAACAAGATAGAACGTGAGTAAACGGGTAAGAGAGAAAAAGAGAGAGATAGATCGAGCAAGAGAGAGAAGGAACGGTGGCGTATTGATCAGAGTGAAGCGACGGTTATGCCGCGCCCTACCACCACCACACGCTACATCACTACCACCTCTGACAATGAGTTTCATGTTTCCACCACCATATAGGTAGTAAAGAATTCACCGATTGTCATCGACAAGTATTTTCTAAATGGTAAGAATCGAATCAATTTATAGATCATCTTTATAGATCATCTCTCATCGACAATGATCATACGATGATCGAAGAGTTGATATTAAAAAAAAAAAATATGAATGATTTTTAGGAAATTATATGATTCTGAAAATAGGTTTTTTTTTCTTGCTTCTTAAAATGAAAATCTATATAATGTAATTGATAGTATGAATGGAATATACAAGAATATTTTTCGATTTTATATGTCAAAATTACACATGATTATCGTGTGGTTCAATTTTGATCAAATTTCGAGCAAATAAAGATCTTACACTGTTCTTTATAGATGCTCTAAGTAATATCGAATATTGATTTTTAAAATTTAAAAGAAATTAGAAATATAATTGAAGAGTAAAATAATAAGAAAGGAGTATTGTTTTAATAAACAATAGTTTGTGATTTTTCAATCCTCTGGGATCGGATAAAATAAAAAATAAAAAATAAAAAATTACTGGCTCGTTAGGGAGAGAATAAGGGTCGGTTGTTTAATGCCAAGTGCACTTCGAGTTGAGAGACGCCCTAGACTTTTTTTCTATTAAGACAATGTACCGCTGTTGCATGTAGAACTGTTGCTTTGTCCTCGATGTTTTGGAAATTGCCGGCAAAGAAGGAGAATATACAAAATGTTACAATTTTAATTAGCTTACGTAGCCCATAGTTAAGAGATTATTGGAATCAATAGAAATCTCTAATTATATAAGATATTAAATATCGAAATTAAAACGAGACTCACCGCCTAATATTATCACGAGAATACTATCTCTTACGGTTTACAGATAATTTATTGACAGGAAACAGTCGCGATATGAAATTCCATAGTGCTTAGTTAATACCATGAAACGAATTAATTGTGAACAGCTATATAAATAATTCATTTATATATATATATTTTGTAACAATTATATACTTAAAATTATTCTTCAAATACTTTATGATTTAAACGAAACTATCTGCTAAAATAATTTTCATTCATCTTGTAAGCTTGGACATGAATATACACATTGAGTAACATTGCCTTTTATCCCTGAAAATTAAGTTCGCCTTCTAAAAATTATCTAAAAAAAAAAAAAAAAAAAAAAGAAATCCTACATAAATTACCTATTCTCAATGAGAATCAACTTACTCGAATGGCATTTTTCAGCTTGTCCGATTCCTGACGTAGGGATTCGAGCTCGCTGCTCATGATGCCTGTCTAATGATGCGCTAAGCGTGACTACCCGTGAAGGGTGGAAAAGGGAGTTTCTCGAGGAGGAGGTGGTACACCTCCAACAAAGCCTAAAATGTGATTTTTCAGGAATGGATTAATCCTATTTCGTATGCCTTCTTGCTCGAAGGTGATTGGGGCCCAGTGTCACGCCGTCGACGCTTTCTTCGATGGCAGATAGACGCTCTCGAATTTTCCACCACCAGGGATGATAGGAAAGGTAGAAAATAGAAGACGATCGAATTTCCTTCTCCAGCGGGTCGCACCAGCCTTTCCCAGTCGTTCTCTCTGATCTGTTGCTGTCGCGGCTTCCGTTTCCGCCGCTACCACCGGAACCAGAGCCAGACCACCGCTGACTCTCCCGCCCCACGCGCCAGCTTCGATACCTCCTAGCGAGACCGTTGCCACCCCTGAAAGCAGAATCACAGAAATTGCTCGTAATTGCCTCTCAAGAATTTTTTTCTCTTTAAATCAAACAGCTTAGGAGACAAGAGTTTTTCAAAGGTTAAAGAATTGATTGACTTAAGCTTATTGGATCAAATGATGATTCATAAGAATAGGTTTAAGATTAATCATTTGGATAACTGACTGTTATAAAAGAATATAAGATAAAAATTTTAATAATACTCAACTTTGAGTTGTGAGATATTAAGATAATGATCGAAAGATTTCAACATTGGATAGTAATACCGAGTAAAATTCTGATATATTTATATTAATTTTATATTTCACACTATTATCAGAAGAATTACACAATCAATTTTGATTATTCTGTCATAACATATTTCGTGTCAATATGTTTTTTTTTGTTTGTGGATTTTTTGTTTCCATATTAATGGAATGTCATTAAACTTTAATTGTTGAATAGGATAATATAGTATTCTAAATTTATGTGAATTGTTTTGTCTTTTTTTTCTAAATCCAATGTTGATATTTTTTTTATTATCTATCGAAAAAGAAATTGTTTTATGAAACATGTACGCAAAGAGAGTCGTATTACATGTTTTAAGTGCTATTTTTAACTAACTAACGAACCAATTACCGTCTGGACCAAAATAATGTACTAACTTGTTGAAAAATCTAAACAATTTAAAAGGATTCATACTTCCTGTTCTTCTTTCTACCAAACATATTTTCTTCGATTTTTAATCAATATTTAACATAACACTCATTCAATGTGAGCAGCAGTCTCATCGACAACTTAACTTTTTAAACTACATTGAAATTTCGTGGCAACGAGTGTCCTTCACCTCCAAAAGGTCTCACAACCCGGGGAACCTAAGGGTTGTCGATCCAACGCAAGGTGTTCTCATTTTCCGGAACCGATGGAATCATTTGGCGCATGAGCAAACACCGTGAAACGAAATATAATACTGAGTGTTTAAAAGGAAAAAAAGAAAAAAAAAAAAGAAAAAAAAAAGGAAGAAAAACTCGTAAAAAGAAAGAAACCTTGATGAACTTTTCCTTCGACCTCTAATAAACTTTCAAGAATAAAAAATTTCTTCTAATAAATTTTTTGAAATAACTCGACTAACGTTCTTTGTTATAATTCATTTTTTCCAATCACTATATCTTTAGCTTAATAAAAAATGTATAAAATTTTTGCAAGATGCACCAAATTATACGAAAAAGACGCATAAGATCCAGCAGCACTCACCCGCTCCGTCCGCCTTCCACTCCTGTCAGAGCGTCATGAATCCCGAACAAACATAACCTCTCTGCGTGGAAGGTTCGTGCAGAGAGTAAAGGGTGGCCTCTCTGAACCCGTCGTCTACCGCCAGATTGCGCCGTCGATGGAACGCTAGCAACTAGCAGAAGCGTCCAAGAGAAAACCGGAAGAAAGAGCACTTTTCTAGCAGGAATCGAACACAGGTACGCACACGCACAAGAAGCGGTCAAATGCGGCCATTGGTGGTGCTAGCTTTCTTTTCATGCCGCGTTCACAGAACCGTGGAAGCGACGAATCGATGAAGAGTCGTGGCTCGCCCCACTAGTCTATCTTTCTCTTTCACTCACGCGCTTTCACCCTCTCCTTTTCTCCCTTAAACTTCTCCCTCTATCGTTCGCTATCCCACACTATCCTTCTTCGTCTGTTGTATGCACGCTCGGTAAAAGAGTACATACGCGAGTATGTATCTTCAATGTGTATCTTCCTGAATGATTCGAAAGCTGGATAAAAAACTTGAGATTCGTATAAAGAGAAGACCCGAGGTACGATGAAAACTGGACACAAACTTCGAGACACAGTTTCGAACCACACCCAGGGAGGACGTGGTTTCGAGAGAAGACCGCCTGGGCAGATGAAACGGACAGAGGGAAGGGATGAGCGACGCTGGCGCCACGGCGCCCGTGTACCGACTGACTACCGGCGTCGCCACGACGCCATTGTCGGTCGTGTGACAGGTTGCCGTTGGCGGTAGCATGTTCAGAGATCGTATTAATCGCTGTTTAACACGATCCTTGGAGAGACTTGGTGTGATCGATTCGAACAGGGAGGGATTAACGTGGGATTAGTTTCTTGGAAAATAAATGCAGAATCGAAGGTATATGTTCTAAATATTTGGTCATCTTGGTCTTCCAGATAACCCTGGAACTATTTTAAGAAATATACATTTGCTAGCATTCAGGAAATCATATAGGTTTGTTATTTGAAAATTTCGCTGAATCATAGAAACGAATATTTTTATTTCCCTATTTTATGTATCTAATAGTAGAACTTTTTTTTCTTTTTTGATTAATCATTTTTTGCTGATATTTTTGTTTGTATTTATATTGTAATGATTTTTTTGTACAAAATTAAATTTGATTTATAATCATATGATTTTTTTTAATCAAAATATACTGTACTGAAAATTATAAGATGTTAAATCATTTCGTATTACGTTAAATCTTGGAAGATTTTACGTTATATCGTTGCCAAACAAAATTAGATAGCAAGCAATTTGAAATGTTATCTAGTATTCGAAGTATCATTGATCCTTGTAGTACGCCAAGTGCTATAATATTCCATTAATCTTCGAGAAGTTGATATTACGTGTCGACCATTGCCTACGAACGATAGAACAAAATACTTAACAGTATATATGAAACGAGACCACATCTACACTATCGCAAAGTTGCAACTACGTTACACAATTCTAATAATCCCCATGCAACTAGAACAGATCGCAGTAAGAATGCTTAATTAACGATCCAGAACATCTTCGTTAAATGCAACAGAGAAAACCTCGAGTCTATCACGTTCGACCTATATTCTTCTTAATCTTATCAAGGGAATAAGTAACCAACATTTTTCTCTACACCATAGCATACGTGCGGATCGTCTGGCTTTGTCATTCTTCAGACTCATCGGTGGGGGAGGCTGGTTAGACCTATCTAACAGAAGAGTTTTCTATCATAGGGATCCCCAGGCCTTTCTACACGCGTTCCCGGATGCACGAATGGGAGCAACAGTTGAACCACGCGGGTCAACGTCCAATACGATCTCTCTCTCTCTCTCTCTTTCTCTCTCTTCTCTCCCCATCTGCTTCGTCCCGGCTGTATACAACCGCGAGGCTGCCAAGTACCTCACACCAAGCATGCACTTCGACCAAGTCCCTGGCACGGCCCAACGGTTTTTACAACGGACGAAAAAGAATGGGAGAAGCCACGAAAAGATCTAACTGAACGACGACAACGTGCAACGTGTGTCGACGATCATCGTTGGGACGCCTGTTGGCATTGCACCTGCCAACAGTTCGTTCCAATGAATGCTCGCCTCTACCTTTATTTCCAGTACACATAACACAGTGTTTATTTATTCGTTCCTCAACTACGAAGGAGGAGAATCATTTCTGCCAAAATCGCACACAGGCGTCGTGAAAATATTTGATTTCCGATATTGCACTTGGTGTTCCTCTACTTGTTTCTTCCTTGAAAGAAGAGGAAAGTAAATCGTTGCACGAGATTCTTCTAAAGATTATGTCAATGTCCTCGAGATGGAAAAGGTATCTTTCTCATAGAAGAAAAGAGATTGAAAGAAAGTATGTAATTTTCTTTTTTTAGGAAATTTTAGATTATTCTTTTGAAGATAAAAGTTGTTCCGTTATGTAATTTAGAAATTATAATAGAAAGGAGAATGGTTACGTGTGAAATGGTTACGATGAAATAGATACTAAGGATATTAATTACAAACTATTCTTAGATAAAGAGGCTTCGTTACCGCGGAACTGGCTCTGTCTACGGAATGATATTGTGGTATTACAGCTGATGACTGTAATTCACATCAGCATGACCTACTTTTCGAGCGCGTAGAATCGAGGAGGATCAGCTTGCAGCCAGGCAAAAGTGGCTGGGACTTTTGGTCACGTTAATAAACTTTTTATCAATTTGAACAAGAGCGGAAAAACAAAGACCACGAATTGTTTCGTCGAATCCTCATGAACGATTAAAGTAACGATATTCGCCTCCTCAAATTACAGCGACCTTTGTCACGTGTGCTAAACTCAAAATATGAACAGGAATATTTTTCACGCGATTTTTCTCAATTTTTAGCACAATGTCTTAGAATAGTACGTGCATAAAGAACACGTTGGTTTAAAATAAATTGTGACGCAAGCCGATCGATCTATCAATCAATCTTCAAACGGGTATCGCAAAGAGGAACTTGTTCGTTTTCTTTTGACGGTCGATTTCCCCTTAAAAGCTTCGAACAGACGTAGACAATGATCGAACGTAATCACGGAACGTTTAATTCATGGTTATCGAATATTGATTAAAAGCGTTTAATGCACTTTTGTTACGAACGTACACAATGAAAGTTCGATTATTAGGGAAAGTATCCTCGCTATTATCATCAATTATTGTAGGTAAAGAATAGAAGATAACTTCGATTACCACCAGCCTATGTATAATTCATAATGATTGTAATATATATCTAAACTATATTCTAACCATTTATAACCACACATGCTTTTTTCCAACACGGTTAAAGTACCGTCGATCGTACCACTTTTGTACGAAGCAAAAGTGTAAATTATGGATTTACTTTAATAAAAGAAATCTTGAAACCTTCAATCGTATATCCCCAGTATACCCTACTTTCTAAAGGCGAAGAAGAGATACCCGATGGAGGGTATTTTTTACATGATTCGATCGATGCCTTTTCTTAGAGAAAATATTGTATGTCCCAAATCTGTATGTATAGTTGGATCTTTATAAGCAGATGAGATATATTTACGCGAAAAATTGAGTCGATCGAGGATCCCTGTCGGTCGGTACGCAACCGCAGAGTAACGAGCTATCAAAAATTCGTATATTTCTCGTAGATTACAGACTATAAAGTGGTTCGACGTTGAAATAGTAAAATGAGAAAATGTATACGGAGCAATTGAACGAGATGGAGCAGGATGAGAGATATGATGCAGAGAATCTACGGAGCAGGTGAATGACGTCAAAATGCGAACCGTGACGTCAGAAAGTAACCTGAATATGGGATTCCTCGTGTCAAGATTTTTCGTTCATTTCTAACGTTGATCATCTTTGACCCGGATTAATTAGATTTTTGATGAATTCATTTTGAAAATGAATTCATTTCTTTAAGGATATCGTATAATTCTGCTTTTTAGTTTTCCTCTTAATTCAAGCATGATTCCATAAGATCTAAAAAATATTTTCATGAATAAATATATTTTTAAACTTGTTCAAACTTGATCGTTTTTCCTATGAAAAAGAAAGATATTATTTAATCTTCAATTGATTCAATTGATTTTTTGAAAATATGAAATTGTATTTTAATTAAACTTATGTAACTTGAACGATAACGAGGTTCAAATATCTAATCTAATATTATGAAGAGAATATAAAAATATCTATACGAATATGAAAGATTGAATTTCCACGATGCAAACTGTATCACGAGAAATGCAAATATGTGTTAAGAAATTAGGCTGCAAACAGATCGTTTCGCTATTTTTACGGATCACTGTGACGTCAGAAGAAGATAGGAGAGTAAAGCGGGAATTTGAATGTTTGGATTATCCAAGAATCCAGAAGGCTCGTGGACCAGTTCAAAGGAAATTGGGCTGTTGTAAAGACAAACAGGTTTGTTTGTCCTCTCTAATCTGGTTATTATCATCGACGTTCAATTCAATCCTTGCATCCAATTGAAAACTCTATAACTTAAAAAAAAAGAAAAAAAAATCGAATCGTTCTTACATCCTAACTCACTCACTTTTCCACTTTATCTATGAACCCTTTCGCTAATTCACAACAAAGTGCATACGATGAAAAAACAGAAACAAATTTAACGATTGTCGAATTTCAGGAGCTGATTCGACTTCACTCAGCTTTTAAAATCAGCAACCCTTCCTTCGATCCCTTTTCATTGATTCGTCCACTAAACGTGCATAAGGAACAATTCATGGCGGACGAGGAGAACGTGTAACAGGACGTGACCCCGCAATGAAGTGGGGTCGGAGGGGGTTGGAGGGTGCCAGGAAAGAAGGGAATTTGCTAGTTGTGTACGTCATTGGCATTACTTTCGCATTGGCTAAGTACTTGACGACCTACTAACCGTCCTACGAAACGTGATCCTCATTAATTCTTTTGTATCCGTCGACGAGACATCTCGTTCACTTATTTTTTAATATTTAAAAGTGAATGTCGTTAAAAAAAAAAAAAAAACAAGAAGAAGAAGAAGAAGAAAAAAAGAATTATTTTCCAAAGTTTAAGACATTACACGTTTAATGTTATTCATTACTTCTTATCTTGTGGCGCGATGTTGATAATGCATTATTCATAGAAGATATCTTGCGGTTTGTTTTTCAATATTTATAACCGAATATTATTTTATATATAAGAAGAAATGAAGAAAAAGAATAATGACAATATTCTTATATTCTCTAGAATGTAGTAACACATACAGCAAGTATTTTCTTGAAAATACTAATCGTTCTTATGAATGCATGCTCTGACCTAACTCCTACTATTCTTACGTTTACAATACGCATTTACTAGATAGCTTTATTTATAAATCCATTAGCAAATCCTAGACGAAAAGCACTATTTATTCCTTTTTCTTTTTTTACTATCACAGACCCACTAAAAATTTGTTTTCAAAGATTCTGCGAATGAGATATTTCGTAAATTCATTTTAATCTCAGATCATTGATAAAGTATCTCGCAAATTGAACGGCAAAATACGCAAAACATCTAATAACAAATAAATGTGAAAGAGTTTGAAAATTATTGAAAGAATATTTCGGATTTTATATGCCTCCTTATCTCATTAAGATTTGACACGAAAGATAAGCATTATTTCCATGTGTTGAGTTTACACCAAACAGTTTATCTCTGTTTAGAGTGGAAATAAAATCTTTTTGGAAAAATACAGCAATTAAACTCGTAATATTCTCCAGATGGAATTTTATTCGAGGCAAATGATCGCGATATATAGGTACCATGATGCATAGACGTCAATCATAAATATTTACATAGCGATTCTCGCGATTTTTTATCTATCGGGTAAACGAATCATTTGTAGCCGAATGTAATCAACGTTTCCTCGATCGAAAGTGCAAAAGACCGATAACAGATATTATCGACGTCGTATTTCACAAGTGGAACGCTGTCAATTGAGCCAAAGACACCACTTGTCTTCGAGACTGCGACGACTTTATATTTCGAACCAATTAAAGACGATTAAGATAGCTGCTGCAGCAATTGGCCGGCCAATCGCGGCGCAGCCTTTGCTGTACTCTGGCTTATGTCCCTTTTTTTCTTTTTTCCTTTTCCTTAGTTCGTTAGTACATGAGTCAACACCGTTTAATCAAAAGTTTGCAGAGAATATCAACCGTTTCCCTGTACAGTTGCTCTCTCTTTCACTCTTCCGAGAAATTATCCAAGCAATTAGTGTTCCTTCTTTATCAAAGAAACCGTGTCCAAACAGTTGTAACGAGATAATGTTAATTTGATAAACTGATACCAGTCTATGAAAGAATTATCACCTCGGTTGAGAAACAAAAGCAATTAGAATAACATCGAAAGAAATTCACAAGTTTGAAAAGAAAATTCCTGACCTGATATCGCTCTCTTTCCAAACGGAGCATGTTATAGTAAACGATAGTGCAAAATTATTGGACAATAATTCAAGGTCTTCGCGTCCACCCGATTGCATTTCCTTTGTCGTTCATTTCTCCCATGTGACTCATTGCCGATGGAAATAACGTAACCTCTGAAAAGTATGGTAAAAAAAGAAAGTAAAAAAGAAAAAAAAAAAAAAAGAAGAAGGAAAAGGAACAACGCGACGATAACGAAGATATATTGCGTGCGATTCTGGTCGTTCGAGTCGCTTTTAAGATCGATCACCTTGAAAACGACTGGTAACGTAAATATCGCTTTCACGATTCTTAGAAACGCGACACAAGCTTCAAGGCGATGCTTGAATTAAAAACAGGTGCCTGTAATTTCATTAACTCTTGTTATATATGTATATATATATAAATTATAACGTAAATATTATAACGTTAGAACGTTTAACTCTACGATCATAATTAGAAAATATACTGGATGATGAAAGTGTCATATTTTTGGAGAACACGTGTAGTCGATGTATAAAGACACAACGTGGTATTTTTATCTCACGGATTCACGTTTTTGCGAAGAGTAAATTCGTGTTTCTAATATCGAAGAAAATTAGTTTATTTGTTATGTAAACTTCATATGTAACATTACACAACATTCACTTTATTGCGATTTTTGTATCGTTTTGCAATTAAACAAGTATCAACAATATCTAGCATATCTCGATGATTAAGTTTCGCGCCATCTTATCAATATTTTTTATATTGAAGCGAGAACAAGTAATGATTTTATTTTTAATAATAAATTGAATTATTGATAAAAATTCGTAAAGATAAACAATTACATAAAGATAAATTAAATAAAGGTTAAATATAGAAAGAAAAAAAGAAAAAAGATTGTGATAATTTTATAGATAAAACATAAAATATTTTGATAATAAAAACAAAACGTGTATTAACAGATAATGAAATATTGACGCTTGTACCATGTAAATTAATGAGTATTGATCTCCTATGTAAATTTGTAGTAATCTCAGATATCGTTAGTTAAGCAAAAATTCTAATAACGATATAATTTATCTTGTATAATCTGTTGTTGCTTATTAAACGAGCTTTTTATTCCTTTTATATTGTGAAAAATTCTTGAACGAGGAAAGTTCGGCTTAAGCAGGAAGAATCTCATTATCGCGGGAGCCGGTACTGACTCACATCGACAAGTCGAGAAATCTAAATTACCAACATTTTTCATGATTAGAGAAAGTTATTAAAGTTATTTCTGCATTCGAAATATTAGACGGCCAACTATACGAGGGAAACGTAACCGATGTTAAAATAACCACGATGACGGAACAGGAAAATTTGACAGCGTAGCCTAGGCGGTCGCCATGTTGGCTATTCCGATCAAGTCGAAGGGCCAGCCAGGGCCAATCGTCATAATGGTTTTCACGCTTATTCGAAATAGAGAATTACGAGTTATTGCGAAGAAAAGTTTGTTATCGTACCTGGAGCTCCCTAACGGAGCCTACGGTTGCTTAAATTCCCGACTCGATATATCAGCTTTTCGTATCCACGAACAGCTCCTCACTCTCTCCCTCCTGCTGCGGCGGGCCTTCTTCCTAGCCTCGACTTCTCACATCGATGACTATGCACTTTCCTTTTCACACCTCTCCGTCTCGAACAATGTCGAGAAACAGAGCGAATGCACTCGGCGACGACGCCTTAACGACCGAAACAAGTCTGTTTCACTACGAGACTATCTCTCGCGACAACACCGCGACTGCCACTACTTTTTAAGGTTAACCGTCACTGCGTGAACCGTACCGACAAAGACGGGCACAACGTATACCGCGAGCAGTTATTACTAGTCGAATAATACGACGATCAGACGAATGTTTTCATGGATAAAAACTGTACGAAGCAAGCGGAGCTGCTGTTGCTGCTACTGCTGCTTCACGGCTCTGGCGGGCGGCAGGGCGGGGCTCCGTGCTTCGAGTTTGGTAGACCCCGTATTTCCCGAAGTCGCCGGCTCGCGAAGATACCCGAACGCCAGTGGCGACTCCTTCGGCTTATTTCGTGCGCCGCCATTTTCGAACGCAACTGTGACAGTGAACACGTTTGGCGCCATCGATACGAAGTTACGTCAATCGTAGAAAATTCCAGTTTAAAGAGTGTAAATCGTTTCTTTTTGATAATTAGTGATTATGAAAAGTTGCTACTTTATGGTGTGCGTGTTTTTCTGATGAAAATGGTGATTGATACGAGAAACTGAGTGAAAAATCGTTGGATGAAGTTATTCCATTGGTAAGTCATGGCATCGTATAATATTTTCGTTCTATATCGCGAAAAAGTCTTTTTCCCTAATTAAACTGAAATATTAATTTGAATTAATGATCATATTTGAATTTGAATTTGTATTTCAAAGAGGAAATTCGAACATATATATATTCCATTTACATTATATATGAATCTTAGTATGTGATTTATTATAATTTACATAAAATTAATAATTATTACTTAAAAATTAAATACATATAATTTATTATTATTTCGATTTTAATCTTGAATTAAATTTGAAATCTGTATTAACGTACATCGAATATCTACAATTGATCAAGACAATTCTGTGTCGATAAAACAGTACGATGACAATATCAACTGTTGCCTTTATAAGTTATAACATTGACTTCTTTGTAATTCTGCCTTTGAACAAAAGATGTCAAAATGGTAGTCTTTGGAACAATAGTATCGATAGATGATATCGATATTTATCGAATTTTCTTGAACGATGTTAAACAAACAACGAAAATTGATTTTCATTTTTGACATAATCGTTTCGTTAATATAGTAAAAAAAAACTATATTAAATAAGATCATTATCGACAAAAATATATACGTTAATAAAGATCTTCGCTCAAAAATTTATTATTTCGTTATATTTTATCATACACAAATCGCTAATTATCTAGACAATTTGCAAAATGATCATAAATAAAAAAAGTTAGTGTTTCTCTGAGATATCTAATTTATTTCTGCATAGCTATTTTGTCAAGATACGATAGTTAGTAACGATTTATAATTAACCTCGCGTTCATATATGAGCTATAACAAAGCTCACTGACGATTAAACAGAAAAAGATAATGTCCGTAGTTTTATATATATATATCGGCAAGGTGCAACAAAGTAAAATATACAATAAAATAAATAACCACGATAAACATTCGTTTAGAAATTTTTAAAGTGAAGGTAATTGTCAAATTACACATCGTAGATTAATCGTAGAAATTAAACTATTTTCAATATTTCTACAAGACGCGATCTAGAGATATAATTAAATACATTACGAATACAAAAATATATCATTTTATAAACCAGCATAATTTTTCTCTTCCTTTTTCTCGATAAAACTAAACGAAAGAAATTTATTTATTAAATAAAGGTAATATTAATTTTCGTGTACGATATCGAAACTATTTTATATCAATACCCTAATCTAATATTATTACACGGAATATTAAAATATCCGAAAATCCTAGCCACAGTAATCGACCAGTAAGCGTTATTCGATCGAGCGCAAATTAATTAGCGCAATAATCAAAGCAACAATTTCTTCCCCCTCCCCCTTCCTCCGTTCATTCCGAGGAATTCACATTATCAACGGCCATCCCCTTTCTTCGCCCGATCCGTGTCCGATCGGATTCCACGCGGAACAAGGGTGACACGGTGAACGAAAGAGACGCAGGACCTTATCAATATTATCACTGGGTGGCGAGGGGATACGATAGGGCGGTGTAATCGGGTGGTGAGTGACGTTGGTGGGGACGGCTGGTCGACGACGCAGGCGCGGTGCACGATCCCCCTAACCTACCCATCGTCGCCGGCGTCGTCTTCGTCGTCGTCGTCGTCGCCGTCGCCGAGAGAGACGTCGGCCCGTCGTCGTGCCTCCTCGTGTTTTTCAGTTCCGACCGTACGACGGCGACTAACGAGACAAACGGAAAAATTTTTCTTCGAAGGAAGAATATATATATATATATATAAATATATATATATATATATACATACATACATACATACATACATACATACATATATATATATATATTCGCCTCCCTTCCGGCATTTTGCTCGGCACGCGGCCTCGAGATGCCTGTTCGCCGGTAGACGCACTTAGACAAAGCTAAAGGTGGGAGCACGCGGGAAAGCAACAGTGTTTGGCAATACGAAGCCGTGGTGCCCGGTTCAACGAATTCTCGTCGATGGAAATACGTTGTATTAGTAAATATCGGGAGGATATACGTTGGAACGCAGAGTGACGCAGGAGTTTCGATTTTGGAGGTGGAAGGCGTGGTGGCTCCGCAGAAGGATGTAGTTTGTTGCTCGGGCGAGGAGCGTGGCGAAGGATACGCGAACGAAAGATTGTTTATTCGTACGTTTGTTGTGCGCAAATGAGAGTTGGTCTCGTGACGAAGAAAAGGGAAAGGTCGTTACCGAGAGCAGTGTTTCCAGTGTCAGTGGCCGTCGCCAACAGGTTACAGGAGCCGATGAATATTTCGAGAAATATCGGCAGTCGCTCGTGTCATCCGCTTCGTGTTATTTTTGCGTAGGATGAAGAAGAGGTATAAAAATTCGGCCGAATTCGAGGTGGGATGCGTAACCGGCTGACACCCAGGAAACAGGACATTCGATTCAGAGGAGTCGTTGTATACGCGTATGATCGTAGTGAATCAAGTAGTGGCAAACCCGCGCGCTTTGTCATTTCGGCGTAAACGCAACTACAAATCCACCACGTGCCTTTCTTCTCGTCGTCCACGACGATTCGTTTCACCCTCTAAGATTCTCTCCTCCGCCTCGTTTCGCCTCTCTCCCCCTCCCCTCGCCACGGCCATGATCATATCCGCGACTCCTCTCCCGTTCGAACCGCTCCGCTCCGTTCGAATCGAAGCCTCGAAACAGGTGTCAGCGTTCGTGGTATCCGAGCTTCATCCGCCAATAGTGTTCCATCATTGAACAGGACGGTGGAATCGACGAGACGCACACCAGAGAAAGAAAGGAACAACCGACCTCGTTTCACTCGACGACACAACACACTTTGTGGAAATGTCCGCACAATGCGCTTCTCCGGCAAGCTGTCTACCGCTGTTCGTTCCTCCGGATGTAGAGAAGTTTGACTTCGACGAGCCGACGAGGTCCAAGCTTCTCCGAATTTTCCACGGGGCAACAATCGCCGAGAGGGTGGTATCGTACAACGTTCGTGCAACGTTGGTGCTCGGACAGTTTTCCATTTTCTTCGAGGATCTATCCGGGTGTCGAGGTACTCGCTGTCCTAAGAAAATATATGGGATACGTTTAAGAGGGTGAAGAGGGATTCCGCGGGATTCGAATAGCCTGGAAAGAAGGGAAGAGCAAGGTGAAACAAGGTGGGGGGAAAGCGGGGGGAATCGTGGTGCACAAAAACGAAGAACCGTCTTATTTGTTATATCAATTATATCACGAGACGTTTTCCAGATTCCTGTTACCCACCCACCCTGTTCTGGAATCCGTGGGAACACGATTCGTGTTGCGCATGGTGTATCGACTATAAATAGATGTTTTCTCGCGTAGATCGTACGTCTTGAGCCAGGAAAACATTGGAGCGGAGAGCATATAATACGCTCGGTCGGGCCTCGTGTCACGTCGAATGAGACGACGTTCAAGCCCCGACCTTCTCTCTGTCCTTCGAATCAAGAGGAGAGGATGCATCATTTGGCTACACCTTGTTCTGATCCTTAGATACATTTAGGTAGACGAGTATTGGGTCCAAAAGGAAGTCAAAACGAAGACCTTCCAGCCTTCTCGTAGGGAGAAAACGTATCGACTCTGTCCACGAAGCTTCTACATATATGCGAATTTTGTACAAAAAGAAAAACACCAAGAAACAACGATCCTCTCGCGAAAGACGCCAAGTAACTTGGGAGAGGGTGTTGCTCGAGGGACAAAAGGCAAAGGCACATACATACACGCATCAAGCGGCAACTTTCTTGCTGGTCACTTTTCCTCCTTTATTGTTTCCTTCGCCTTTTGTATCTACGTAACAAGTCTAGAACGGAAGAGAGAAAGAAAGAGAGAGAGAGAGAAAGAGAGAGAGAGAAAAGAATCATCTCGATTCATCGTCCGATTAGCAACGAATCTTCTCCAATTATCTTTTTGTTCTTTTCTTCTTAGAAGTTTTTCTTAAGAAGATTAAAAAAAAAAGAAAGAAAAAGAGAAGAGAGAAAAGGGAAGAACAGGTTTTTAGGAACAAATTGTTGACGAACAATCGCCGATATTTAGCCTTGTGCTTCTTCTTTTTCCTCGATGATCATTATGCTCAACTCGTGCTGTGCTTTTTTCTACCGTGCTTGTACGCATGCTGCGAGTGTTTTTTCAGTGCTGTAGTGTCACACGTTAATTATTAAAAGCAGGCTTAACGAGCCTTCGATCGAACGCCAAACGTCTCGTCGGCCCAGGTACCTGGGAATATTCCTGCGATGCCTGTTAGACGAGGTCACGTGGCGCCCAGGACAACGATCATCGAAACCATCATCAGGAAATTCGATACGCACGGTGAGTGTCGGCGTTCCATATTACGCAGCACACCACGCTCAAATCGATCGAAAGAGGAAAACTTAATTTTTTCCATCCAATTTTCTTTCTCTTCTTTTTTTCACGTATTCTTTCTTTCCTTCCCTCTTCGACCAATTATTATTGTTATTCGTCCAATTTAATCGCGCGTCCCTCGTCGACAATTTTAACGGGGCAAAGTCACAAGCCGCGAATAAATTAGCACGCGTCATTTTTCTATATCGCGGAATTTTCATTAAAATTGTATAACCAATTTCAACGGTTTTCGGTATTATGGAATATCAGAAAATAGGAGTTGGAATAACGAAGGTGGCTATGAAAAAGTAAAATCAATTTCGCGTCCGCGGAAGTAGGGATTTCTTCGTAATATTTTCCCCGTGTCCGTGTATAAAGTTTAATGAAAGTTTCTCGAGAATCGTGGCTCCCTTTCTCGCGAAAGATTAAAATAAAGTTAACAGCTCGAGGGTTGTCGTTCTGGCCGGCTCGATATAATCGAAGTTTTTAGAATCGGTCCACCTGGGATATGGAACGAGCAGGCATCGGGCCAGAACTCCATTTTCAATATTATTTAAAACATCTCGAGGATGCGAGGACGGGTGGGGATGGGCTCGGTTAAATGGAAGAAAAGGGGTAGTTCTGTTTCACAATAGGACAATGCATGCCACTGGCAATATCACTCGAGGCATGCCTGAAATCCTTGCAAGGAAAACTAAATCCGGAAGAAAGCGACAGGGTTTCGGATTGATCGTGGCAAAACGCACGTCGAAATCGGTGTTCTCTCTCTTCTTCGTTCTCTTTCCAAAAGTAATAATTTTTATTTATTTATTTTCTATAATAATATTTGTAAATTGTTTAAAATTTAGGTAGGAAATAGGAATAGCGTTTCGTTTTTTAGGAGAAAATAGTATTGAATTATGGAACGATCTTTGACACGATTCTCTCCGTAATCATCACTGATACGCGATTAAAAGCGCGGATCATTTTTCATAGCCGGGCTCGCGCGGATTAACCGCACTCGAAAGAGTTTATAATCCTTTGCGCAAAGGATCTGGTAGACTGGATTGGCGCAGCTTTCGTCAAAATATTCCCTTCCTTGTTTCCACAGAAACGAATCAAAATTATAATCCAATATTCAACAGATTCCATCAAATTCCTTCTTCTTTTTCGAGAAATTCTTTTTCTCAAGATTTCTTCCTCTCCTCGTCTCCTCTTAACGTCTCTCTTCTCCTCTGTTATTCTTCTCCCCCGGATAGATTCGGTTTATACCCTCTTCTCCGGGTGGATGAGAATTCGGTGTAGAGGTAAGTCGATGAGGTCGCGTATCATCGCTCGTTAACGAAAGCTGGGGCTGTCGTATGGAAGGGCGGACGATAATAGGCATTAACGCGATAAATTCTTGGGAAACCTTTGTAACGCCAATTTATATAATAAAAAATATGTATGCCAGAGCTTCAGGGCGGGTTTTTGTCCCGGTGGCATTGCTGCTCGTCAAGCCTTGGCTTCTAATCTGACGTCCTCCCTATAGCACGTATGTCCTATAACACCCAACTGCGTCCGCTCATTTTTTTTCCCCTCTCCTTCTCCGCCTATCTCCACACCTTATCCGTCAACGAACCATCTTTTCGATACTTTTCACCTGTCTTCTTTTCGTCCTAATCGAATACGACGTCGGCGAGAGAGAGAGAGAGAGAGAGAGAGAGAGAGAGAGAGAGAGAGAGGGGCAATCTGTTTCACAGGCAAACATCGCATCTTCGATCCTTGAAAATGCTAAATAATTCTGATCGATGAAACGATCAATGATTTCGTTAATAAGAATGCCTTTTGTTAAAAGTCCTATATTTTAAAATAGCGATCGAATCTTGGAGAAAATTTCGTCGCGTTCAAGTTGTTGGAGGGAAAAAGTTTTCAAGAAGTTTTCCGTTAAAATTCTAAATCACGATGAATCGCGATAATAATAATTTTACTCGCATTCGTTAATATTTCAATCCTCGTGATTTGGAGAATTTTTCGTCCCGAATTACAAAAAATTTCTAATATCGAAATTTCACGAGAGAAAAGTTCGAGCGAACTTTTAAATAAACGAGCGAGCAAGCGACATTTGTGCGGTTAGAGAGAGAGAGCGAGAGACACGTTTGATTCGGTGAAAAGTTTCGATCAAGGATCGTTATCGATCACGGATTCGTGTCAAGGGCAGGTGAAGTTTGGTTAAGAACACCCTGGATCCCGATACACACGCGTGTACGCGACTCGGTCGCGTAATGTGACACCAGGAACCTGGCACGAGTTTTCGTTTTCGTGTATGAAACTATTAAAAGTCGGCAATTAGGTCCGCGGCTGATTTAAATTGTAGCCCAAGCCGGAAAACAGATATATACCTGTATATACCGTTGCTCATAAATTTGCCCTTAATTTTCTACCCCTAATACCGATCTTACCGAACGTTAACAAGTCTTCATATACTGCAACGATTATTATTTTCTATTTTTATATATGTATAAAAAATCATAAATCGCATAAACATCAACAACTCCAAATTGATTGGGCGAAGTGGAGCGGTGTAATTCGACAAGTATATCGCGATTTCAAAATTAATCACAGCGATTAAACGGAATGAAAAATCCTCAAGGTTTTCTCGACACGCGATTAAATGATCGAACCGAAAATTTCGCTGGCTCCTGTTCCTAGCTTCTAGAAGTCTGGCGCCGAAACCGCCACCAACACTCTCTAGGATATCCGTCTCCTCTCGTCGACACGGCCAAAATTTCCCCTCCCGACGGATTATCGAGGAAGGGAGAGCGCGTACGCGATAAATTCTTAAATTCCATCGGGACCGGTGGGTGATTCATCGAACGGGCGACGTATCAGGGCCGCCTAGATCGAGACCTCGAAAAACTACTCTCTGACCTACTTTTCGCTCGACGTTTTTGCCGAAAATCGTGGGAGAAAGAGAGAGAGAGAGAGAGGGGATATCACGTGGCTTTTAAACCGCTTCGTTCTCTATCCAAAGATCATCTCGCGATCTTAATCTCGGAATTGTGAACGATCGAGCTACCTCGAACGAGGTGCAAACGAGATCAAAACTGATGACACGGTGCGTTTCCGTGTTTCTTTCTATATTTATATATGTATTTTCCCCCCCCTTCTTTTCTCTTCTTTTCTTCTCCTCCATCCTCGTTTACGAGAGAGCGGCATACGTGTACATAATAACGAGAATACGTGTGCTGCTGCGCGATAAATTCGTGCAGAAAGTTTGGGCTGTTGCCAGGATGGATATTTAAAATTCTCCGCGGTTCTCCACGAACCTCCAGGTTTTTTTGCCACGATCGAGGTGGACGAGGAGAAGGCATCCACCTATGAACGTTAATGGATGATAGGTTCACCGATCGAACCGATTGCTGTATAATTGTTAACACCGGAACGCCGCTTATTTCGCGCACGAATAACTCGACACGTCAGTGTTTCTTCATCGGGGGGGGGGGGGGGGGATTTCGACGATTCGTTGTACTTAACTCCAATTTAAACGGTTGATCATGCATTTTTAATTTCGTCTCGAAAATATCACTGGTGATGGTTGTTAATCCTTTTCGAGGGGGGTTTTCTACTAATTGCTTTCTAATTATTACAGTTGTTTCGCGCGACATATTTTCGCCTCGTTTCGAAATAGCGAAGAAATGTAGGGGAGCGGTAAACAAGAGGCAACTAAAAATAATCAAAGAACAAAGTACCATCCCTTGTATTTTCTCGGTTGTATACACGCGTCCACCTCTCTCGTTAATTTTTAACGAAATGCATACCGGCTTAGTCGCAAACAAAAGCACGCTCTAGTACATCTCGGGCCTAATTAAGCTCGTGGTCTCCCGAGTAAATATTTTCGAGTAAGACGGATCACTTAAAATTCTTTCTCAATGTTGGATCGACAAGCGGGAAGTTTCACAGTTTACGACCGATCTTGTATAATTTGGAAAACTAAGGCGAAACCAAGTGAAGAGATTAATCGAAGAAACGTCAGCTTCCTCCAGTGAGATCGAAAGAATCGAATCTGGATTCGAAATTAAAATCGTATTTATATTCCAGATATTTAGAGAATTTGGACGACACAATATTTTAAAATTAATATCGCGAATTAGAAAATGAACGTATGATTTTATGGTTCCACGACCTTCTCCAACAGCCTTGATTTTCCAACCGTTCATACGCTTTCCGTTTCGCTCCGTTTCACACGAGTATACTCGCGTATTTATTTCGTTTCGAAATACGCGTGAAAACTATTTTTAACCGAGTTTGAAAATACACATAGGGGGTGGTGGTTAATCAGTCCCCTCTCCTTCTCGCCTCAATCTCCACGCCATTCGATCGAACTTTGCCGAGGCTCTGCCTCGAAACGATAATCGACTGGCCGATCGAATTTCTCGATATTCAATTCGATATGCCAACAACAGCCTTTACACTGCGATCTCGCAACGTGAACAAAGATAGCAAGACACGAATGACCGTCCCAGTTGAAATGCTCTCGTTCTTCGCTCGTGTGAATTTTTCGTTTATTGCTTTGGAAACGGTGTTTCAATTCCCGAGAAAATTTCGATTCGATCTGTAACGCAGAATTCGCGGAAAAAAGGAATATAAATGGATTGTCGTCGAATCCGATCGAAAAAGTTGCGTGGTTTTTCGGGGAAAGCTTAATTCGGTCGTGTCGCGTGCAAAATATTCATCCACGAAGCTTGTGATTTAACGTAGGCAGCGCGTGTCGCTGAAATATCTTTCGAAATTGAGTACTGCTGGCCTAGGCACCATTCGAATTAACTTTATAAATACCGTCCGATATTTGGCTGAAGGAGGGAAGGGACGATCGAGCGTTCGAGGCTCGTTGAACGAATTCTCAGTCGGTGCAGGATAATCGTTAACCTCGTCGAACACTTTATTCCCAACTCTCATTTTTCCAGCTTCATTTACATCCGTCGATACATCCGTCTTTTAATCTTTTATTTATGAAAAGCAATCTCGAACATTTTCCTCGCCATTTCTCAATCTTACGATCTTAGCTTTCGATTGGATTGGATTCCGGTGATTGTTGAAAGAATTTTTCGACAGTTGTTTCGTTGAGTTGAATTGTCGAGAAATTTGATTTGAAAGAAAGAAAGAAAGGGAGGATGGAGAAAGGAAGAAGATAAGGCTGAACTCGAGGCAATTGGTTTGTTTTGTAATTTTCAGTTGAAGCCTTTCTGGAACGCTTATGGAAATAATTATCACGGCCGGTGCAAGCGACGCGCAATTTTCACCCCTAGGGAGTTCTTTGAGCGTCCAGCTGTGCCGTTTATTGTTTTTCATTTGCCCGATACTGTGCAGTCGATTCACGCTTCTTCGAACATCCCCTCCCTTCCTCGTTTTCGCTTCGAATTCAAAACAATCGTTTAATCCCGTCCTTCGAACCGCGTGGTCAAATCGAATATCGAAATTTTCATCGATGATATCCCAGAGAGAATATGCTCCCGTCGATACGCTTGTTTTTCCACCCGTACCCCTTCGAATTCGATAATCGCGATCTCGATCCCGACCAGACGAGATGAAAATAAACGAGAGGCAGGCATCTGAAATTTCCCAGAAATCTTCATTCGATTATCGGCCAGGATATGATCTCTCCCCGAGAATCCAATAATTTCGAGCAAACTCTAATCCGATTTTCACGATATAGAAATCCATCTTACACGTTTAATCCGCGTGTACCCTGGATAACCGATCTAATCTTCCTGTCGATTAGAAACTTTCATCGCCGCATCGCACTTTCAACCATCCGCCCGATGCTATTAAATCCTAGACAACGACAAATTGAATTACAACAACGCGTGTGTATTTTTACATCGAGCGGAAGCATTTCGATGAGACGAAATATATATTTCCAAAAAAATATTTCTTAAAAACTGCTCCTTCCATCCATCCTATTCATCGCCTACGATCTAATACCGATCGGCAGAGGAGGATTAAACGAGACACGCAACGATTTTACGATGATTTCATCTCGAGAAGATCGAATAAGTACGAAACCGGTTTCGAAACAACCGTCGATGAGTTGAGTTACGAGCCTCGAATCTTGAGATCTTGTCGTTTCATTTCAGCGGAAACTTCTATTTTCTTACGCGACACGGCGTGCGTTCTTGGCACGAGACGCGCGAGCTGCATACCGTTCGGCCACCGTTTTTAAAGGAAACGGGAGAAACGACGACGAAACGGAGTGAAGGAGCGTTGTATCCATCGATGTCCATTCACTTCCTCGCGACAACGAGGATCATAATTCAACGACTCGTTCCACTTTCCCGATTCCTAAGTAGTACGCCCATGCGTTACGTTCGCCCTGGCAACGTAAACAAATAATATCGACGCAGATTTCACGCTTGGATCGGTTGGAGGACTCCGGCCTTAATTTCGACCTCGCGTTGTAAAGAAGGAGAAAGAGGAAGAAGAAAAAAAGTAATTGAAACTAAAACTTTAAACGAAGCTTTAAATAAAAATCTCAAAGGAATTCACATATACGATCGATGTTGAAGTTGATATTGTAACGATATTGGTAGTGTAACCAATCTGCATCGTTCGAGCATCACGAAAGGGAAGAAAAAGAAAGTCTTCTTTCTTTCATCCCTTATCCCCACCTTGGATATACTTTTCAGACAGAAGCGAGTTCTTTTGTTTCTCGAATTTTCTTTTTCTTTTCTTTTTTTATCGTCCTAGACTTTGAAAAGATTCTGAAATACTTAAACGATCTTCTAAAACGATTCTTCTAAAACGATTTAACCTCTCGTCGGAGACGTTCGTGAGACATCAAAGGCGAACTTGTAATACTTTCGAAACAAGCGATTGTCGAGTAAAATAAAATATTACCGTGTAATTCTTTGACACATTTTTTCTTTTGATAATTCTAAAAAAACACACGTGTCCCCGAGCGGGATTGAAATCGTTTCGAAACGAAAAAAACTCGTGTAAAGAATTCAATAATGCTAACCGATACCAGTTTGTCTAAGAAGGGATAATTCTATCGCGATACAAGAGGGAACCTGTTCGAACCTGGGTCACACACGGATTCTTCTATGTTTGTATATATATATATATAGGATGTTTAAATCGAACCGCGTGAGCGGATTTAAGTTTAACGCGGCGACAAGGTCACAAGCTCCAGCTTGTCACAACATTCGCGGCGGGGCTAGCGTGACTCCATCGTATTTTCGGCCTATAAGACGAATCGGCCAGACCCGCCCGATTTTATCATTCAAGGACAGCTACCGAGATAGATCGAGAATCGGCACGGTGTTCATGTCGTGCGCAAAGTAGTATAGCTGCAATCATGGATCGTGGAGTGGATGGAAGATAGATCGAGAATCGATACGATGTCGAGCGGATCGGCCATGTGCAAATTATGTAGGTGCAATCGTGGAGTGGATGGAAGATAGATCGAGAATCGGCACAGATCGGTTATGTGCAAAGTACATAGGTGCAATCGTGGATCGAGGAGTGGATGGAAGATGGATCGAGAATCGGCACGGTGTCGAGCAGATCGGCCATGTGCAAATCTATAAGGTGCGATCGAGAATGGATGGAAAATAAATCGAGAATCGGCACGGTGTAGATCGGCCATGTGCAAATTATGTAGGTGCAATCGTGGAGAGGATGGAAGATAGATCGAGAATCGGCACGGATCGGTTATGTGCAAAGTACATAGGTGCAATCGTGGATCGAGGAGAGGATGAGAGATAGGTCGATATCAGCCATGTGCAAACTATATAGGTGGATCGAGGAATGGATGGAAAATAAATCGAGAATCGGCACGGTGTAGATCGGCCATGTGCAAAATATATAGGTGCAATCGTGGATCGAGGAGTGGATGGAAAAGATGAGGACGAGCGAGGGTTTGTTTTGTTAGCTTGTTACGTCTCAACGAGGCGAGGAAGCGGCCCAATCCTTCGTGAACTTTGGTTTATGTCGAGAAGGAGATTAGATGGAGGGGGAAAAGGATCTTGTAAATTGTAATAAAATCGTACGAATACTTTACGAGATATTTTACGTAACTTTCTTTACGAGCTGTTTTTCTGTAATCGAATAAGAATGGAAATTTTAAGCTGGTCGTTTTTAACCACGTGTTTTGATTTGCGTTAGAATCGATCAATGATAGATAAGATTGATCTCGATCGAATCTGAACGAGTCGGTATAATAATTAGAAGGAAATAACTAACTTGAATAAATATGGGCTTGATTTGAATAATAAATGAAGTCGGTGTTATCGCGTAAACGTTGTGGATAAAATGGATTTCAAGGTGTATTGATCTTTTGAAATTATTTATCGAAAGGTTTAAAAGGTTTGCTCGGTCGAGAATTTATGGTAATAATAATAATTCGATAATGATGATCGAGCGAGGAATAAATATCAATGATAATTAAAACGTCGGGGATTAAAATCGAAACTCGTGAAAATAAGAACAATGCTCTTCTCTATCCTGAAACATTGCTTTAAAACTGTCAAATTGGATAATTTAACATGCGTCATGTGCCGTTTACCGGGCCTCTAAATCCTCGTATTGTCGAGGCGGAAACAAAACTCGCGGTAAATTCCAATTCCGTATATTTATAACCGGTCGAGTGGCTACGCGAAATGTGTCGTTCGTTACGATAGAAATGGTGGTACGTTTCGTACTCTGCTACTCTATTCTTACTAGATATCGAGTAAGTAAAAATTAAGGTGACGTTCGTTGAACCGTGCGTTCTTTGAGCTCGGATATTAGAATAATTCATCGAAACGTTCCTCTTCCTTATCGGGCTTAACTTTATTCTCGAATCAACCCTCTAATTTCCGAGCTTCGACAAATTTTCTCGCGAAAGTTCTAAATAATAACTTGAAATATAAATCGGTAGTTTCTTTTCCCTTATGATACAGAAGGAGTGGACAGGTTAATTATCTCTCTCATCCTCGTTTTATCGGAAAGAAATGAAAGAAATAGTGAAAATTTGCTGCAACGAACGATCGGAGATAATAAAGGAGCGTGGCCGGTTTAGCGAGTCGAGAAGATAAGAGGAGCGGTCAGTATTCTGGAACGGTACGGATAGCAAAGTAGTTCTCGCGGTTAAGTGACATCCTTGGCAAAGGGCCCAGCCCTGCGAGGCTGCTGTCTCCTCGATGCGAACTCGGCAAAATCTATTTCGGGCCGATAAACTCGGCACGGGATGAGATTCGTAAAAAGAACCGATGCGCCTCGTGTTTGTTTCTCGTGTCTCTCGTAATCGCGTAACGGGGTTACAGATTACACCCTTTTCGATCGTTTTCCACGAAAATTCCTTTGATCACGAATCGCCAGGGATCGTGATGATGGGCCATGGTTGATGGAGAAAAGGCTGATGCGGCGCGATCGTGAGTTTTTTTTGTAAGAAAATCGAAAATTTGACGTGGCATGTTAGATGATTCTTGTATATTAATATCGTACGAATCGAATAAATAGAAAAATCGATTTTTGTTTCGATTTCGTAACCGACGAAAGCGCCAAAAATCCCTGGCGATTAATCTCTGGTGTGGGCGACTTGAGAGCTTTGTTGCTATTCCGGTTATAGCGAAAAGGAGTATTAATCATGGTTAAACTAGCGGCCGCGTAGCCGCCATTTCCAACATCGCTTGGTATTAGCTCGTAATTACCATCGATCAATCAGAATCACACGAACTCTATCTTCTTATGAGAGAAATAAGCAACGAAATAAACGTACAATTTATATATCTTTATTACGGATATGCACACGAATTAAATTCAAAATTGTAACAAATAAGTTGAACGATCAAACTTGTAAATATTTACAATTTAAAAAAAAAAAAAAAAGAAAAAGAAAACTCTTTTAAGAATCGATTAATCAAAAGATCACCGTCCTTTCTTTTGAAACAACTCTCGCGATCTTCGATTCCTGCAGTTAACTGCCGCTACATTATCCGAATTATGGAAAGCGAGAACACGTGTGAAACATGCAACGCGAGAAAATGAAACGAGTGGACGCACGAATTTACGCGTTAACGGGATACGTTAAATTATTCTTCATCTCCCTTGGAAGCGAAGTTTTAATTTTCCTCTCGTGTTACAAAATACACGGTTGTCTCTGCGGCCGGAAAATCTGAAAAAATTTCGAGCTCGCGCCGTGTGTCGCCCCTTTTAATTTCCCACCTGTTAAATAAACGAAATTACTCGAAATTGCTCGTAAAAACAGGTGACAACGTCGATAGAGAAAAATCATCCAACATTCTTCCCCTTTCGATTCTTCCAATTATTTTCCACGACGTCCACCACGTCCCCGAAACAACACTCGTTCGATTCCCAAAACCGAACGATTTTCACGATTTTCTTCTCCTTTTTTTTCTCTGCTCCACTTCTGATCACCAATTCCGTTTATTCGTCGCACGAATCTCGATTCACAACAGCGCCAGTTGTCACGCGTGCACCGATTTTCGAACCTTCCCTCGTTTAAACGATTTCGATCAATCGGTCACGTAATATATCGCCGATAATTCGACCGGTGCACGTCCATGTCCACGTAACGTTGATCAACAACAATGGCGCTGGGCCCACGTTCCTCCGCATTTTCAATTTCACTTCATTAAACGCGATTGTCCTTCGCAGAATGCTTAAGCAGCGAAAGCGGAATGAGGGTGGCAGCGATGGCAGTCGTGGCACGCGGCGCAATTCCACGTCCCCGTGGCTGACATTTCTCTTGGATTCTGGTACGACGTCTGGTACTCTTGCGACGCACTTGAAAATCGTCGCCATTGTTTGGAGTAAGGTGTCGCACAGAGGCGTCGTCACAATAGCTTGGAACCGCAAAAACGTGATTGCGTTTCTAAGATTAATATTTCCCTCTGATATTTCTACACGGATTAAACCGCCTTTTTCCCTCTCTTCTTCTTTTTTTTTTTTTTGAAGTATATCCCTTTTGAGATTCATTTTCGAGCGGTTTGTATCTGGAAAGAAAAAGAAAAGAATTCTTTTTTCTCTCTTCCATAAAATTTCGTTTCGCTATTGGACGAACGAAACAAAAATTTGCCCCGAGTGTATGCCTTCGAGTTTTCCGTGTCTTTTTTCCCTGGAAACGACTGGTGTTTCTTTTTTTTTTTTTCCTTCTTCTTCTTCTTCTTCTTCTTCTTCTTCTTCTTCCTCATTTTTTCCCCTCATATTTTTAAATCCAGGAAAATGGAAATTTTTAAATTCTTATAATAAGTCTAATGAATCATCGCGGTTCAACGTGGGACCATGGGTACACGAATCGATATTTATTTTTAGAAAAATAAAGCTTGAAAGGTGCTATGCGTTTGATATAACGGCGGTCTCTTTATGCCTCGGTTCGTTGAACATTCAAGAGTTGAAAACACTTGGTAAATTTACTTCTTCAACGAGCCTCGTAAAATTTGCCCCCTCCTCCCCCTCTTCCCCTCGCATGCCGGGGTAGACGGTCGCCCGTTGTTTCGAAATATGCATATTATCGCTTGTAAATATTTGGGATCAGTGGAACGTTAAGGGATGCAACACAATTAGGGGACACGGGGGGAGGGGGGGAAGGGAATAGGGAATAAAACGTGCTCTCGTGGAGGATACTTCGTGTACAAAAAAAAAAAAAAAAAAATAACCAGCCGCTTATTGGCCCTGATATCGATCTGTACCGTATCGAAAGTGTATTCATATCGCTTTCTTTTTGCCCTGCTTTAGAAAATTTCGTTCTCGAACTCTTGTTGTTGACTCTTTATTAAACGAAATATCCAATTTTTCGTTCGAAAGATTAATAAAATGAACTTTGATCCGATGGGGAGCCGATATTACGATACTCAACTTATTGTTATTTCGTTTTTCTTTCTCTGCTCCACTGCATTATCGAATTTTTATTTTTTCCATACCGTTTATTTTAAACATCGTTTAAAATAATATAATCTTTTTCGACGATTCGTCCGATTATTTTTATTCGTTATACGCTATTTCTCTTTTAAAGAAATATTTTCTCTAAAACGTTCTTCTCGTTTCTGATGTCGATAATATTACGCAATTCCTTTCTTTCTTTCTTTCTTTCTTTTTTTTTTTTTTTCGTAAAATATCTTTCTTCATTTTTTTTTTTTTCACGAACGATCATTTCGTCTTAAGAAAAATAAATATCTCGGACGAGAAATGGCAAAGTGACGGTGTATTCGTAAGTGGCAGCTTTAACATTGCACGTGCAAATTTACACGAGAAACAGCCCCTTTGAGGTGTACCCAGAAAACGTGCAAAAAGTGTCTCAAAGTTAGAAACGAACCGAATTAACCGAGGCTCGCGATGCCTGTAAGTCAGACAAACTTAATGGCCGGTACCAAAATATTTTATGGTGTACACTCTAAGACCGATGCCGGATTTAGGACGAAGGTCGCAATGGGAACACGACGCCTCGTAATTTCGTGATTCCAGAATTCCAGCCGTCCGAGTTTCACAGTGAAACTCGTTTCATTTTTCACTTATTTCTTTTGATCTATCTCTTCCACCTTTATCTCTCTCCCCCCCCCCTCCCTTCATTAAATTTGCCAACTATAATAAAGAAGACAGCAAAGAATTATTTTATTCCTCGAATAAATAATTTATCGAATAAAAAAGAAAAAAAGGTATATGAAAGTATACGTTCAAAGCGGATTCAGATTCCTTGAAATGAGATTTTTGCCAAATTCCCAAATAGAAGATAAACACTAAGGAAACCTGTTTCGAGATGAGGATCAATAATAATAAATTAGGTGGTTGGTAACATGTTTATGATTTCCTTCAACGAAAATTGCTGAATTTTCCGAACGTCCTCCCACGTGATACCTTGCCTCTTAATTTTGAAGAATCGACCACCTATAAATACATTTATATCCGCGATCGACCAATTCCAGTTAACCTGTCTATCTCCTCCCTGTATTCTTAACGAGAAAAGTTAATTTCGGACATCGGCATAAGAAGGCATGCCAACCACGCAACTCTAATGAGCCGATGAAAATCTCTACCCAAGCATTAACTTTCCTTTTCCTACATTCCTATGAATCCCATACGCTTTTCTCCAAACTTCTCTCACACTTCTCCACCACATTATTATTCAACAAATATTTAACACATTTCCAACCAGAAAAGCATAGTCACACGTCATTACATGTATATATATATATATATATATAAATTAAAATATATTTTCTTAACGATTAATCTAAAAAGTGGAAATTTCGAAAAGGAAAATTCACGAGTATAAATTTTTTTCGAGGGGACAAAAATTAAAATCCTTTTAATCCTTTTCTGTCCCTTTTGCAGATCGAAGTTTTTTAGTGGCCAACGCTCAACAGGGACTATGTCACATAATATATTGCTCGGACGGTTTCTGCCGGCTGACAGGCTTTTCGAGGGCGGAAGTGATGCAGAGACCGGCGATCTGCGAGTTCCTTCATGGGCCAATGACGTCGCCCCATGCGGTCGCGGCCCTCCGCGACGCCCTCGCCGCCGGCGTCGAAAAGCATTTCGAGATCCTTTACTACAGGAAAGACGGTGAGTCATCTCTCTCTCTCTCTCTCTCTCTCTCTCTCTCTCTCTCTCTCTCTCTTAATAACCGATCACACCTTACATAGATAACCTTTGCCATATCTGTTCCAATCTATAATAAAAGCCTCGCTATCGATCTCGTCGCAGTTTCTATTCGTTTCTCCTCTCCCGCCGAGAGCTTGCGATTTCCATTCTTTCGAGTCGAGATCTCCCCCCTCGAAAGAAATAACGAACAACGATCATTTTCTCTTTTCTCTAAAAATGCCGATCGATTAAATCTCGAGCCGATAATTCTCATCGACGATCAAGTGGAAAGATTAATTTTTTTTTTATCGCGAAATTTTTTTCTGGGACACGACTTAAGGTTGCAAACTGGCAACGGTTCCACGATTTCGTAGGAAACCGGACATCCTGAATTCCGACCCGCCGTTGCTAATCCCGTCTTGGCAAGCCCCATTAACTTTCTACGGACATTGTTTCTTGGATTTTCAAGAATAGAGGCAAAGAGATCTATATTCACTTGCCAACTTTTCCTCTAGAAACCTATCATTTTCTTCGTTCTTCGCGCGAATGGCAATCGATACCTATTTCACGAGTTATTTCACGAAGCGTTTGTGTTGCAAAAAAACATTTGCAAAAAAGGAAGAAAAAAAGGAAAAAATACATAAATTTATTATATATTCGGAAAGAAGTATATATTTGATATCGTATACTCGATGGCTGACCCGTTTAATCTCAACGATAAATCACGTCCCATGATTTCTTCGAACTTCTCTCTGCGTTTTTCTCTGAGGAACAATCTCGATACAAATTATTATATAGTTTCGTTATGTTTCTTGCACGATAGCATTTCCGTTTTGAAATTCGTTTAAAGTATATATATTGAAATATTAATTCAATATAGATAGGTTTTGCGTGTCTCAACTTTCCTTTTCCTACCAGCTATAAACCTCTCTATACGTACTTTGCGTCAATCGTGAAAACTTCTTGTCAGTCACTATTAACCGTCTCCCCTACTGACCTCACTTCCCAACGATACTATTATATATCGTTACTAAACCACAACCCATTTTCAAGTTTATCATTTCAATAATTCCTTTCCTCTGTTGTTATCAGCTTTATGGATCGAAATCGATTTTCCAACGGTCTATAATATTAATTAAAAACTTAGTTTTGATCTTTGAAACGATCGAGAAATAATCGATCAAATTAATCCAAAAAAAAAAAGAAAAAAGAAAGAAAAGATTTACTTGCTCGAATAAGAATTCGCAAAAGCTGCATTTACGGGAGGATTTAATTTAATTTAATTTAATTTTCGAATTTCGAATTAAATATCACGTTTGAAGATAATTTTCAATTTTCCTCGAGCGAAGATTCGCGATCACTTTAACGCGAAACAACTTTATCCACGATGAAGTGGCTTAGGAATTTTACATATTTTATCGGTGATGGTGATTTCTTTCTGGACGCGAACCCTCTTAGGAGGATTGTAACAACCGTTTCGTTATTTAGAGCGGGAAAATTGAATTTATTCGCGGACCGATGGTTGGCTGGAACCCGATTTTGCCGTAGTGTCTGACCTTAGGCGCGGCGTGATCAATAGTCACTACTATATAATTTATCATAGTCATAGAACGAAGCTTGCTCACGGCTGATCCGAATGCTCCTCGTTCCATTCCCCCGGGGATTAAAACTTCAAACTTTTATACACACCGATCTGGCCGTGCCGTTTCTCTAAAAATCTTTGCCCCCTCTCCTCCTCCCCCCCCTTTTTTTCACCCAACACCCTAACATTTCTATCTTATTATCCTTTATTAATAAAATCGACGATCGAACGCCACAGCACGCGCGCAATTTTCGGATTTAGGAGAACGATTCTCTTTCACCATCACCACCGATGTTTGTCACCACCGACTCCTAATATCCCGCGGAAAAAAAAAAAAGAAAAAAACTGGCACGCGAAAGGTCTGAAATTCTTGGCTGTGTGCACGAGTCGTGGAAAGCGATACGAAAATAGGATACACATGTAGCCGTGCCCCACATGCACAAAGGAAACGAAAGAAAGGTGCTGCACTGTGAAAGGGGCTGAAAGGGGCTGAAAGTAGTCTGCTCCCGACCACCTGCAGCCACCTGAATGGTTTGTTATAGTACGTCGTGTTTTCACCGGGTATGCGCGACCTCGTCGCAAATTTTCTACTTGGACGGTATTCATTGTTCCCTCTTACATCGCGGAGAGGAACGTATCGACTGAATTTTTCTTCCAACAGCGTACGCGTCAAATTTCCCTCCCTCCCCCTCCCCCCCGAAAAAAGAAGAAAAAAATATAAAAGAATTTTCCACGCGTCCCATTTTCCACTCGCGTTCAGAACGAGTCGCTGTGTCGCCTTCGGTGCAGATATTTCTCGACGTTATTTCTTTGTACGTAGAGGAGAGAAATGAGAAAAATATCCACGCGTATCGACACGCACGTTGAACCGTATAACGAGATAAAACGATCTTTGGTCGGAGATTTTCCTTGTCCTTTCTCATTTTGATTTGACGCTGAGCCAGGAATCGCGGGATTCTCTTTCTTTTTTTTTTTTTTTATGGGGTCACGAATGTATACCGCGGCGTGGATGGAAAATGTCAGGGGTCACGGGACCAGGAAGTTCCACTCGCTTCGATTACGGACGTTTCTTCGCTTGTTTCCTCTCTCTATTGATGCGACGGAAATTAATGCCTACTGGGACCACGGGTTGAAATGTCAAACTTTTATTGCGTGCTTCTGCGTTGTAGCGTCCTGGGATGTGGGAAGTCTTAAATTAAAGCCTGAAGTAGCGAACATCCCGGCGATGGACGCAGCATTTTCTGCCAATGAAATATTTCGACCGAGCATGTATTTTCGTGCGATTGCGGCACAATTTCCTCGTTTCCTCCTCGGCTTTGTGTTAATTGATCGATCGATTGTCTTAATTCTCTCTCTCTCTCTCTCCCTCTCTCTCTCTCTCTATTAATTTATTTTAATTGCCACTTCAATAATCGGGGATGCTTCGTCCATTCAACGCGGATAATGCGATATGTGCATTATATGCGAGTGAATCGAAGGGAAGGAAATCGATAAGGATTGTACTACTCTGTACAACGTGCATATTGATGCAAGTTTCTTCCATCAAAGACGACGAGACGTTGGTGGAATTCTGGGATGAAAAATGGATCGCGAACAAAAAGCTCAGCGATACGAAACAATTTAGGAACACCATAAAAGGAATTCTATCGATGAAAAGGAACAAAAAAGGGCAAACAAAAAAAAAAAAAAAAGAACGTCGAGGAAAAGAATTTCAACGAAGAGAAGAGTAGCGCAAGGACGCGAAAACAGGATCCTCGAACGAACACACGACCTTCGATTTTTCTGCGATATCGTTTCAATTGATTGTACGCAAGAAATACGAAGAATGACAGGTTTACGCGAGATAGAATTCGAAAGAATAAGAAAACAGATCCCTTTAGCGCGAATATAAAGTTAGCTCGAGTTAATCTTAAGCCCTTTTCGTATAACCTCGAAGGATTGCCAAAGTATATGGAAAATTAATCGATCTTCGCGCCGACTTTGAAACTATTCTCGCCGCATACGTGTCGATTATACCGATTGATTAAAGGAATCTCGAGAGCCTCGTTAGTTTCTCTGCCGAAATCTCTTGGTCACCATTACGATCAGCATCCGTTGTTAAAGTTACTCGATATCTTGTTGAGAAATTTCTCAGAATCGAATACACAAAAGGTCAATGATTCCCCTCTCCAACTCAAATTTTACTTCCAAAATTTAAGAAAAAGAAAACAAGCACGTTTTCTTCCTGTTTTACAATTTCGCAAATTTATATATCCAACATTCCAAAATTTCCAAAATAATTTAGAAAAAGAAAAGCGAACGCGTGTTCAACTCCCTCCCCGCAAAAATCGGCCCCAGTTCCTTCTCCTTTCTCGAGAATCGGATGCGAAACGATCGGCGGCCCATCGCCGGATTTCGTGGCCATTTCGCGAAAAACCTGGTCTCGAGTGGTCTCTCCCTGGTGTTGTTACGCAACCGCGCGAGGACGACGGTGTTTGAAGCGGCTAAGAATAGCGGTGCTTGTGTTCCACCCCTTCCCTTGTTCCTGATACGCCCACCCTCCTCCTTCCCCGAGATCGTGTACCCCTTTTCGTGCGTCCCCACCAGGTGCCGCGTAGTCAATGACATCATGGAAAGCCGTTCAACCTCCCCCTCCCTCCTCCTCCTCCTCCTCTCTCCTCCCCACGTTGGCCCACCTCGGCTGCCGTCGTTCAACGTGACGTCACCAACCACGCTTCTATTTTTCTCTCACTCCCTCATCCCCCCCCCACCCTCCCCCCCTCGATCGCCGCCCCTCTCCTTCTCGCCCCGGCATTTGTGTTACCCGGTATTTTTATTGCGTTCGGTAAAACGGGCAGAGACTTCGCGTCGTTCCTTCTTTTTTTATCGAACCTTCCGCCGCCCCCTCCCCTCCCTCTTACTTCTTATTCCTTACCCCGATCTTTATCCGCATCAGTTTCTGTTTTCAACGCGAGCGTGACCGGAATAATTTAATAACCGCTCGTTGTTGTTACAGTTGTTGTTGTTGAAATAATTGTTATCATAGTTATGTCGCACGATACGTTTTATGTATAATAATTGGCTCGTTGTTGTACAAATTGTTGCAATCTTTGTTTGTTTGTTTGCTTTCTTCTTGTTGTTCTTCTTTTTAAGCGTTTCATTCCGGCTCGGAGTTTCGGGTCGTCGATCTTTCATTTTTCGGAAAGGAGGATGAGGAAGAGGAGAGGATGAAAATTATTGAATATCGAGCAGGATGTTTCGAGCGAGCGTTTTCTTTTTGTCCGATTCGAATATTCAAAGTTTTATTTTCCAAATGAATGGAACGAACGATAAAAACTATTGAATATTAATTACGAGGATAGCAAAGAGAGGCGAATTTTTTATTAACACCGGTGGAACGACGAGATTGTTCACGAAAGTTGAGTTCTGGAGTCCTAGGAGGATGTCGCCTAAGATGCGGACTTGCAGTCCAGTAACGACGACACGTTCCCTCTCCAAATTTCGTTATCCTTTTTCTTTCTTCTTGTTACTATTATTATCTCATCGAATCGTCTCATCTCACGAATTTTCGACAAAACTCTCAAGAACCAAACTTTATTATTACTTTCTCACAACGATAAAACGATAAACGATATCGTCGAATGCGCGAATCAACAAATCTTTCGTTCGAATCGCGAAAACTAAAATTGTCTCGATGCTAATTCATTCGATGTATTCGTCGTGCGTATTTAATTTTCCTCTGGCTGTAATTAATCGTCAAAGTCAATGTGAGATCGAGTGTTTTTCTTTTTTCGTCTTCGTCTTGCGCGCGGGAATACACGCGTGACGTGGCGCGAGAGAAGGAGGGAATGAGAGCCCGGAAGAAGAGCGGGAACGGATCCCCATGAAATTGTAGGTTAATTTTACTTGCTCCCGTGATTCCTCGCTCCCTCCCTCCCTTGTTCTGGCACCGAGGCACCGAAGTTCCCTCATTAAGAACGCTATTAGCTCGCGGGAGGGTAGATCCTCATCGCGGAAAAACCTCTGTCGAGGAGAGAAGTTTTATGAATTTTCGACTCGATCGCGCGTACAGTGTCGTTCGTCGTTCGTTCGCTTTTCTTCGGCGCGAGTGCGAAAAACAGTGGTGTGGACACAGTGTTGTTGAATCGCGACTCGATTTAAATTGATTTGCGATCAAGATTTTTGGCGGACGTCGATTGCCACACAATTATCGCGCGATAGTGGTGGATTTCCGAATTTTTTTATATCGTGGATAGATACTATATTTCTTTTTCTCTCTCTCTCTCTCTCCTCTCTCTCTCTCTCTCTCTCTGTCAAAGTTATTTACGTTCGAAACGTTTTCACGATATTTCGTGAATGCGAAGGAGGCTGGCCCATTGTCAGGTTTCGGCGATACGCGTCCGAAACTGGTGAAACGCGGCCGGAAGGAAACAATTTATTCGATAAAAGATCCGCGACAATCGTGGGATGGAGAATTTAAAGGCGCTCGATCTGGAAAAAAGAGAAAATTTCTTTCTCCTTCCTTCTGAAAGCTGGAGGACGAAATCGATCGTTTAATCGAGGAGAGGTTGTGGAACGATCCTTCCTTCCTTTCGAAGAAGAGCGAAGTGGAGACGAAAAAGGTCGGTCTCTTCTTTCGGGAAAGGTCGAATTCACGGCAGTCCGCTCGATACGATCCAATCTCTGTTATTCAAAGGAAAGGAAAGGAAGAGAACGTTACGAGATAAGAAACATCGGCGGGCAAATGTCCATCCTTCACGATAGATAGCCGCCACGATAGCCGCCCTTCGGTATAGATTCGAAGCAACCTTGAATCCGATATCACTTCCCAACCAACCTTCATCACCACCCAATATTTAAATCGTTGAAATGTTGAAACCGAATTAACAGGTAAATCCTTCGATCGGTAGAAATTCCCTTCTTCAAGGCCATCGAATCTTCCGAGACGCCTCCCCCTAGAAGAGGAAGAAACAATCCACGAAAATATAGCCAGTTTTATCTCTCGCCCCTCCCGATCAGCTCTGGCCGCGATCATACGGCGGAGCGCAATTAGGGTCATCTGGAGTAAACCAGGTGAACGTCTCCCTTCTCGTCGCCCGTTTGTGGACGTTTGACATTTTGCTGGGCCGATCACGTGGCCGTTTTTGGCAAGTGCACCGGGGTTTCGCGATTCGTAAGCTCGAAAGCACACTTCGGAAAAGGGAGCGAATCTGGGCGGGAGAGGGAAGAGCGAGAGAGAGAGGGGGGGGGGGCGAAGGAGAGAGGAACGAACGAGGAAGAGAGAGAGAGAGAGAGAGAGCGCATGCTATTTCTGTGCACCGCTGTGGCCTGCAGCACACGTTGCCACGTCACAGGGGCATTGCACTCGGTGACGTCACGAGGGCACAGCGTCATCGACCAATTGGAGGGAGCCGTTAACCCATTAACCACTCGGCTGTTCGTTCCACTGCGGTATCATGACCTCCTCACTATCCACCAATCGTTTCACCTCGTCCACCGTAATAATAACGACAATCCCGCGGTATTTCTCGCCTTAGGAATCCAACGTGATGGGATCTGCAAGAATTTCGATCGAGGATTTTGAAGCGTCGGTCGAAATTCGCGCGCATCGACATCTTTGACGCGATTCAAGGTATTCGTTCTAGGTGATTCCTTGGTTGAACAAATGAGATAATGAAATTGCCCATTTGCATGTAAATATAAATATACATATATATTTTTTGAAAATTGTAATTAAACGAAGATGCGCGTGATATTTTCGGTTGTCAATTTGCGCACAAGGTCAGCACGCAATAGCTGGATCAGGAAGAGCCATGTGTAAATTAGCCGAATTAGAGTGGACTCAATGTATTTATGGATGCTGGGAGCACCCCAAAGGGGATGCTTATTTATAGTGGCCGCGCGGTATTACGGTGGAGCAATTTTAGAAATTCATTTGGCTATTTCTTCGCCTCTCCATATCTTGCATTATCGATGACCGTTTTGCCTTTTTTTCCACGGCCACGATTTCAGTTCCATCGTGTCGTATTTATTACACGTTGCGCGTTACGATACGATCGTTCCAATTTCGATTCTCTCTCCGGTCACTGGGATTATTGTTACGAGAGCCGGGAGATTCACAGGGATTTTTTTTTTTTTTTCTTCGAGAAAACGGTAGTAGGACTCTGCCTACTATCTAAAAATAATTAAACAAAGCTCGAAAGATCCTCGAGATCTCATCGAGGATTGTTTGCCATCAACAAATCTCCACGATTCGAAGCGTCCCACTAATTTTCGTTCCAATAAAATTTACGAGGTAAATTTTTTCTTTTCAAAATCGCGAAAGAAGATCCGTCGACACAGGCTTAACTTTTGTTCCAAAACTTTTAGATAAGATAAATTAATAACTCGTCTCCTTTCTTTTCCTCCCGCGGATTGTTTAACAACAATCCGGTTCACGTATAATCTCGAAGCATGGTTTCCATTGTTTCGAAAGAAGGTTTCGCACGATCCTTCCACGAAGGAATTTTATTTTTCTAGCCGGTTGCCTCGTTGCGAAATTCCACCGGTAGCGGTATTCCACACGTAGCGTGTTGGATCGCGAGAACGGTGGAAGTATCAACACGAGTTTATTACCGTCTGCGAGGAGACGTCTCGAAATAGATGATACAGACTATTGGACTCTCTCTCTTGGGGAGGGAGGAGGAGAAGAGGAGAGGGGGACATAGTCATCGCAAAACTGTTACACGCTCGGCAAGTGTCACGCTTGTCATAAACCTCCTCGACGTATCCTACAAACTTATCATCCACCTCGTGGATGATTTTCCATCGAGGCTCTCTCGAAACGCGATCACGCATACAAATCAAGTGAAAACCGAAAAACACATCCTTTAAATGTTCTTCTCCCACAAGGAAAGATTCCACCTCGATCGATCGTTCCTTCCCATCCGATAATCCCTTCCTTCGTTAATTTAACGAAGCGGTTTAACGAGAACCGAATTAATTCATCCGATTAATATTTTCCTCCAACCCCTTCCAAGACGGAAGAGGGAGGGGAAGAAACGGTTTGAAAGCTCCTTTTACCCCGTAGGGGAGGAAAAAACAAAGAAAGAAAGGAAAGAAGCATTTCTCTAAAAACCGCGAAAGCCAGAAGGCTTTTAGAAAAATCGATCGGCCGGCGTTTTATTCAACACGGGAGGGATTATCGGTTCCTTTTTTTCTTTTTTCTTTTTTTATTTTTTCCAAGGGAAGACGAAGGCGGCGGCTCGCTGAAACCCGCTTTTCCCCACTTTTCCCACTCCCTCTCGACAAGGACGTTGCGCCGAATGGATGCAGGGTGCGTTCACCTTCCTCGCATCTTTCTACTGTTTCCTCTTCTTCCCTTCTCTTCTCTTGCGAGCGAGAAAAGTCTTTTCTGTCCACGGTTCTACCCTTTCTCGTTGTTGGTTTAAAAGCCGCGAAACCACGAGGACGTAACGAGGACTCGGACTACTCGACCGAAACAAAGCAAGTGTTCTCAGCATCGGTGGTCGTATCTAACGGCACCGTGATTCTTTAAAGGGGGCGGAGAATCTTGAATTTTCATCGAGGAAATACTGCAGATTGGCGCCATTTACGATCTTTCTCTTGCTTGGAACGTTTCACGCCGTCGAACGAACCCTTTTCCTCTCTCTCTCTCTTTCTCTCTCTCTCTTGTTTACCAAGGCTGACGTTTCAATTAAGTCGGAGTACCACTGAAATTTTCACCGGTTACTTGTTTTCTTTGGACTTCTTTTCAGGTTCAATTTCTGGAATCAAGAAGCTGAAAAAAACCAGACTACTTTCAGGGCGAAGCTTCGCTATTTTTTCTTTCTTTCTTTCTTTTTTCCTGCCCTCCCTTCTTTTCTTTCTTTCTTTCCCCCTTTGTAGAAATTTCTCTGAACGACGATTCAAAATTGGACGTGGAAAGAAGTACAATATGCTCAAATTTCAGCAACTTGTTCTTTTCTCTCTCTCTCTCTCTCTCTCTCTCTTTTTCTTCTTCCGCGCTTTGAAACGAGCCGCAACTCGAGCGAGCAAAAAGTAATGAAGAACGGAACGGAAGAGAGCGTCCTCGTCGTCTTTATGCACTTACTTTATTCGCTATAATTAAAGTCGACGTTAAAGAAGTGTACCGCCTCTTCTTTATGCATTAACAAGTTGTATCTGCTGCTTAATATCCGACGCATCATTGCTGGAAATGATACCGTTAAAATAAAATTTCCACCGCGTCAGAATCAACGACCAATCGAACGTTTAATAAAATTTCCTATCATTTGTCTTCGACTCGAATCGGCATCATCGTAGATTATTACAATTCCGATCGATAATCCTCGTCGAAGAAATTCCATATTTTCCTTCTTCGAAAAGGGAAAACTCGAATCAGTTTCGAATCCAGTTAAAGATTCCATCACGTTCTTTTTTTTTTTTTTTCCTTTTTCTTATTTAACTTTCAAAGAGAATACGAATTACAATAATCGAGTCCGATTTTCACGGCGTGGCCTCCACGCGTGAAACATAATTAAGCCGAGAAAAGGACAGGGTGTGGAGAGGTTCTCTCTGTTGGAGGCGAGAGGAGGAGGCGTCCTCAGGCTGGGCAAGTTGAACGGAGGCCGCATGAAAAATGTGGAGCGAGAAAACGTGGAAAGCGCAACGATGGCCCGCGAGGGCCGCTCCACTCCTTCCTCGCATGCTCGCATTTCAGCCCAGACCTGACAAGCCGGCTATGCGTGACCCGTCTGCGTGCGTAATTCCGCCGGGACAAAGAGGAAGCGAGAGGAGAAAAAGAGCAACCGAGAAAGAAAGGCGGGGAACGGATCGATAGGGACAGCTTGCTGTGACGTTGCCGAAGAAACCACACGTATTTCACGTATTAACCGCTATCCAGACACGAGGAGCGGCCACTCCCCGCCCCCCTCCCTTGTAATTGATCGTTTCAATTTTTATCACCCTCCTATGATCTCAAGTTGAATCGATTCAGATTTCCAAACTGCCCTTTCAACTTTATCATCGTATACCAACCAGGTTCGAGGTATACGTCTTGAGCAGGAAACAAGAGTCGAATAATATTTTCCACGATCGTTCCACCTTCGCTATCAACGATTCGAACGGGATCGAGCAATCGCACCGACACTTGTTCCAACGGTTATCGAGGTTTCAGCTCGCTGGTTCGGTTCACAACTGGGAGGGGGGATTATATAACGGCCTCCTGCTCGTTTACTGCGCACCATTCCTCTATACTCGTTTAAAAAAGAGAAGAAAGAAAGAAAGAGAAGGGAAAACTTGACTAATCGATTCTTCCACGTTTATTCTATCTTCGAAAGAAAGATAGTGGTGGTCGAGGAGAGAATCAAACAAGTCGAGGCTACTGCTATAATTCATACTTCTCTCCTATCGTGTTCGTAGAGACGCGTGCAAGCGAGGCCGATCATCGCTGACGTTCCACGCGGATGACGTCGTCGTCGAACGACGACGACGAAGGAAGATCCAGGTGGCCACGACTCTTGGCACGCCCGCCCCGTATAAACGATTACGCAGCCGCCTATGCGTGCATTGCATCGTCCCGATTGCGCAACCAGCCCTGTCCGAATCGGGAATCCCCCGAGTCTGGCCGCGCCGCTTTCCTTTTTCTCGGGCCCTTTTTGGATCCCGTCCAACCCACCTTGACTCGACACACGCCGGTTAATTAGCTGCGTCCAGCCGACGGCCGACGTCGTATTTAATCGTGTTCCCGCGGTTACGGGCTTCCGCGGTGACCTTCGCGCTGCCCACAAATCCCGCAGAAGCGCAAGAGGCTTTTTCGCTACCACGTGCGACATTCTCGTTCTCGCGATTGAAAAAAGTTTTCCCGGATCGATTATGGGAGGAAATTGCTTGGAAATTGTGTTTTTCTTTTTTTTTTTTTTTTTTGATATCGATCGATATAGCAGTCGAGTTCGTCGAGTCTCTTTGCACGAATCGTATCGATAAAAAGATGTGTAAAGATGCGTTGTTTTTTCATTATGAATATATATCTTGGAACGTGAATTTTTATTAAAAAGTAGAGAGCAAAGATATTTCGCGTGTATCCTTTTTTGGATAGCGTTCCACGCTTGCAAATGCACGTAGATTCCATCCGCATTTTTCACGAGCGGATCGTTTCTATCGAATTTCTTTTTTAAAATTCGAAAGGAAATCTCCCGTGTTTCGAGGGATGTTGAACGAGTAGCCGGTGACGCGTGTTGGTGGAAAGGCGCAGTGTCACCGGCATTGCATCTCTCTGGCTCGAACCGTTTCCAATTCGATCGTTTCGAATTATCGTCACGACTCGTAACAGCCTTCCCCTTCCACTCTCCTTTTCGAATCCCCGAAAGAAAACAGAGCAACGAAATTGAGAGCGCTGCTCGAAAGTCTGTTTAAAATTGACGCCATCGTTTAATTCCTCGAACGCGTATCGCGAATAAAAAATTCGAGAACTATTCCACTTAAATACATCGAAAACTGTATGTTTGCCCGCGTTAAAAATAACGTTTTCCCCGGGAAAATTCTTTTATCGCTACTACCGCGTTAAGGGTTAACGCGGTGGTGAAGAGAAACCGGTTTGGATCGAATCCAGATGCGATTTATAGGAAGTTAGCAAAGGCTTTATTGCCACGTTCGATCCTTGGCTAACATCAAACAAGACGCGAGACGTTTTACGGACCACCTCGTCTAATAGACGTTCCCTAAACGTCGAACGTGGATATTTATCGCGCCAGACGCCCGTGCTTGCTCTGTTCGGTGGTCGCGTTTACCGCGGCCGATAAAGAAGATATTTCTTTACGCATCCTAATATAATTTCTTCGGTTTAATGGGTGGAAAAATCGATATTCGTCGTTCCACCGAGTTTTGAATGGTCCGAAGCGTATACGCGTTGCATATGCCATTGCGTTGCGTCGAAATATTCGTGTATATTCGTTTCATTAAGAAGAAAGTGTAGCGTTTTCGCGTCCGTTAATAATCGGATGATGGATATTTTTTTCTGTCACAGGCACCAAGTTTCTGTGCAGCGAGGTGATAGCGCTAATAAGGAGCGAGGTGGACGAGATCTGCTTGCAAATCATAAATTTCGAGGATTTGAGCTCGCAGCCATCCCCGCAGCCTGCGATTCCGCCCCCAAGCCAGACCAACAACAGGCTCGTCACACGCTGTAAGTTCCAATCTCTCTCTTTTTTCTCTTCTCTCTCTCTCTCTTCATTTCATCCAGAGATCCATGTTTCTCATTTTCCACTTTGATTCATCTCCCCTGCCAGAGAATCTCACTCTTGCAAATTTCACGTCCAATTTGCATTTCGCGTTGTTGTGCTGCGCTCGGCTCTACATTTCCCCTCCCCGTTTATTACGAAACGGTTTTGCGAATTAATGCCCGGGTCGACCCTTTATCAACGTTATTTAATTCGTGCGCTCGTTTTTCTTTCTTTCTTTTTTTTTTTTTTTTAATCCCCTTAAGAATATGTTGACGCGTTTGAAGAGATGAAAGTACTTTCGATTCCGGTAAAAATGTCTCACTCGTGTTTCCGTTTGTCCTATTTAATCCAGCGGATATTTCTCCCTTCTTCTTTTTTTCTTCTCTCTCTCTCTTCTTCTTTTTTTTTCTCTCTTCTTGCGCTTGTGCGACACGTCGAGGACACTAGGTCACGTAGTCAAGTGTTAAGTTTGGGTGTGTCTGTAGGGGCGCGTACTTGGGAGCGCGGTGTGACCTTTCTTGCCACAGACTGACGAAAAGTGCTTGTAAAAATTACCACCGAGCAGCTTTATTGCCCGGCAAGAATGCATTCTTTTCCAGTCTAATGAGATTCGACGATGTTTCGCTACTTGATACGAATTAGAGAGAGATTAATTAATTCGATTCGATTGAAAACCTCGTTGAGCGAAGAATCGACGAGGATAATTGAAATATATACTTTTTATCGGAATGCACGAATCATGGTGACGATCGGGATTAATCTTAGAATCTTGACGGAGCAATCGATTTTAGATCGATTTGCCTCGAGAATTAATCTTAAAATTAACCTCGGGATATTCTTAGGGGGATTAATTGTTCTTCGTTCAGTTTCGAGATTAAACGTGATTTTAAGACCTCGAACAGCTTAAAACCGTCCTACAGGATCGTCTACGATTCGAATTTCCGGATGACAAGCAAGAGTGAGTTTAATTAATCTTGAAGATTTGAAAACGATCCATCGGGAGATTTGTAACCCGTTCAAGTGAAACATCATCTAATTTAGATGATCGAAATATACCGATCCTCGAATCTTTTTGAATGGAAGCCGATGGTTGAATTATGAAAAACTTTTTATACGCCTCTTCGCTTTCTTCGCTTGATTTTTTGGCGGTGTTCGAGCGTTGAAGCAGAAGCACAAGCACCCTTTTCGCGTGCAAAGTGTGCTTCGAATGTGGAATCTCGAGTGGAACCCTTTTCGCTTTAACGAAATGCGCTGAAACTAATTAACTGATCAAAAAATAATTATCTTCGAAAGAAAGTTTAAACGATCGGTAAACTCGCCCAAACTTAACTTAGCTTCTTCTTAACAGAAGAGGATCGACACATCGAAACAGATTAATAATTAAATGGAAATAGGAATGGATCGTGTTTGGATCGTGTTTTGTCATCGAGAAAATTAGTTCGCCGGATGAAATTAGAATGAAACGTTTCACCAAGCAATGCACGTTTTTTTTTTTACATCGTCATTTGTACAAATTGCGACTCGTGTAACCCCTAGAAACACTAGATCATTACTAAATCAAGGCGTCGTATACGTGTTTCGTGGAAGGTTATCGTCAGGTTTACCGACGCGTGCATTCGATCGCTCGAATTCCAGAAACGTGGAACAAGTGCTCGTTACGGAAACAATTCGAAACCACCCAATATTCTCCACCCACCATATTTCACCATCACCTTCTATATCGTTATCGAAAATCGGTATCGAAAACAATTTGAAAAAACTATAAGCCGGATATCGAACGGGCTGGAAATTGTAAATTGAAACGAATTTTCTACATTTTTCTAAATTCCTTGCTTCTCCTCTCAACGAAATTTATCTTTTGATTTTCATCACTCTAAAGCTACATCGTTCGTCGACTCAGGCTATCTTTAATAATTTTTATAAAGTACATATATTTCCAAACACGAAAATGATAACTGAAACGATATTCCTCATAAAAAATAATCATTCCATATATATAATAAATAATCCATTACCATCTTATTTTACAATGTCTTTTTAATTCTCCAATTCGATGACACAAACTCGTACGCAATAATATCCTCGAGACTCGAGATTTTCGTTACATTTATTATATTTCATTCTCTCAATCAAAAAAATTAACAATTAAAAATAAGAACTCTCTCTCTCTCTCTCTCTCCCCCTCTCTCTCGAAATTTGATTACGATGTTTCGAGGAACAATACGGTACGGTATCGTTCACCGCGTATAAACAATGTCGCGATCGAGTGAAACGTAAATAGACGCGTTACGCCGGATCGATTCCAGGTAAACACGTACGTAACATTTTCCCCGAAATTGTTGGAGGGGCGACGGTAAATAATCGGCCTCGACGCCGCGTGTGTGTCTTCTGCCAAAACGTTTCGTGCCGTGGTCGCATACGGAGTTCCCTCTGCGGCTTTCAAGCTGGAGAATCATTATTTTCTGCTGCACCGATCAGGGCCGGGCCGCCGACAACTGGGCCATGTGGCGCACGTTAGAGAAGCAGAAGATTATTAGAATCGAGGAGGAGATCGAGGTCAGATTCGGCCGCATAATGAGCCGCGCAACGATACTCCTGCGCCACCGGCCAATTACTCTTTCGCACGTCTTCTCCTTCCGCGTGTCACGTTTCGAAACCTCGGATATACGCGCCTCCTTTCCTCCCCTCTTCTTTTTTTCCCCACCCTTCCTTTCCACTCAAGGGAGATCGAGATGGGATCGTCTATTATGAGAAAAGTTTCTTCCAACTTTCGATCGAGAGGTTTCTTCGAATCGGCCGTAATTGATCCGCCGCTATCCTTCCGCGGTTCGACCTTTCTTATCATCCACCGACCGTTCGAGTTTTAAGTATAGCATATAAACTCCGGGAACAGGAAAAGTTGCGATTAAACGAGACTACTCCCACCTCGATTTCTTTAATCAACCTTGAGCCAGTTTTTCCTTCAATTTTCTTCCCTCTCTCTCTCTCTCTCTCTCCTTGTTTCTTGATTTCGTAAGACGATAATCGACGACGATTCCGTCTTCTTCCTCGATCGAATTTTTCTTCTACTTTCTTCTATTCTCTTCTTCTCTCTTTTCCCCCTCCTTCCCTCGTTGTTTTCGTACGAGATACGAATTCGCGCGCGGGCGATATCGGCGATATGCTTCTGGGTAATTTCACCGCGATTCCAAGTAGACACGCGTGTGCACATTCGCGAGGGCACGCGCGAGAAGGAAGAGACGCGTGGTCACGTTTTATATCTGGAGTGTTGGCGAAACTATTTTTAGAATGACGCCGCAGAACAGTAAACGTGTGTGTGGCGCGCCTAACTGTTAACCCTGACCCGGTAATAAATATTATACCCCCCGTATAATACGAGGAAGCTATAGACACCCCCACTTGCAGCTTGATAAATCCACCCCCCACGAATCAACTGGGCGACCAGCCTACAACCCTGAGAATGAAATTGATTATTAAAACGGACGAGCGGAGTTGTCGGAGTTGACGGACGTTCGAAACCGCTTTCGTCTCTTTTCGTTTCGTTTCTTACTCTTTTTTTTTTGCCCGAAACGAGAATCGTAATCGCCGGGTAAACAGTTTTATCTCGCTCATTTCATCAAGTTTCGTCTCCTTTCTTTTAACACGTGTCTTCCCTTCCGATTCGACGAAAGTAGAAAATTAGCATGGCGTGTATCGATCGTTTTTTTAGTCTTCGAGGTTTCGTTAATTCCGAGAAAGAACGATCCGATCGATCTTTCGACTTTTTCTTTTGCGACCATTTCGATGGACATAGAAGGATACGAGTTTAGCCACGATCGATGGACGTTCCGTGCATCGTGGAAAATCGCACCCATCGCTTCCAATCGTCAACACCTTTCCCCTCCTTTAATCCTCCTTTGCACGGAACAGTTACATATAATACTCGTTAAAAAAAAAAAAGAAGAAGAAGAAGAAACCTTCGTTTCGCGCGCGAGATTATTCTCGAAATTCTCGAACCGTGGTCGAGTTTTACATTTATCGATTATCGTATTTCGTGTGCGTGAAGTTCAACGACTTTTGGCCGAAAATCAAACAGCTTTACGATCAGCATCACAGAGGTAGAATCGTGCCAACGATCCGATCGTGCACGCGACCAGATAAATCGAAAGTTTCGCGCCATCTGGCTCGCCCAATACGATTGCCCGTCCAAAAATTCCCTCTCTCTCTCTCTAATTCTCTCCCAAACATATCCTCACATATTCTCCATCCTTCGTTCATCGAAGAGAAAAAGAGAGAGAGGTATCCAATTAATTTTCCAAGCCAGAGTCATCGTCCGATTATCCTCGATGCTCAGGTGTTGGTGCACGACGCGATTCGCGATCCCATTTCCCCCCTCCCCGCGAAAGTTTGTTTAATCCAACAACGGTGACTAACTTGGTTTACGCGTAACTCGCTCGAACACTCGCCGAGTTCATCGAGAAAAATATATATCGCGGAAAGTAGCACAGCGCTCTCTTCCTCTCTCTCAACTTTGATAATAATTGCGCGAAATACGGGACATAACAGAGAACGGATACGAGATAGAATATAATGGACGAATCGAGCGAATTTTGAAGGGAAGCGTTCGAGCTACTTTTCGCGATATATTTCGTTCCCTTCGAACAGCTTGTAATACAGTTTGTAATACCTGACTAACCAATCACTAATGAGATTCAATGACGTTGACTGGAGCAGTCGACAGGGCAAGGGCGTCGTTTCGTGCTGGCCTCTCGAGGACCGGTGTCGTTGGTCCACCAAGGGTCAGGAATCGGCCGAGAACCACGACCAACTTACCTCATCGACTTGCTGACGGGACCATCCTCGACGAGGACGCCTCCGAGAACTGGTGAGCGACAAGCAAAAATTTCCATTTTTCTCTTTTTATTACTCTTTTTTTACTTTACTCTTCTGTTCCTTCTGTTCGGAATTTTTTTTTTTTTTTTTTTACATTCCAATTGGGAAAAATCGTGAAATGGCGTGCTTCTTTTTCCTCCAAATGGAGAAATGGTCGAGCTGGTGGTGGCGCGGTGTTGCGCAGAAGCCAATTAAGAAACCGACGAAGCCGACCCAACTGAGCACACTCGCCTCGTTAATGATACGTCGTATTGTTTTCGCGCCGTGTGTTCGAGGCGCCACAACGAAGCCTGGCATTCGATACACTTCCGATATCTCGTTAACCCCGTGTCCAATATAATCGATCGGCGGGCCAACAACCGGAATCCAACGGGAATCTCGATCGTTTCCTACGAATTTTCAACCGTGACGATTGCTTTTCCGACTTTTAGGTGGAATTTTTTAATAATTTATTTGAAAGATTCTGTTTTTGATATCCGATCAAATTGTTGTAATCGTGGAGTAACGAAACATTCGATATTCGTGTTAACGACGCGTGGATTAGATTTTTACTTTTTCAAATTGTTGCGATTCTATATAAGATCTTTATATTGTTCGAGTATTTTGGTGTCTGAAACGGGAGCCAAATCTCGGTGGATAGGAAAGAAATGTTATTTGCATTTTGGCCAAGATAAAAGATAAGAGTGGCTCGATCGTTCGAATTTCTATATTTAGAATGACCAATCAACGATCGAATCGAATTATTCTTGTTTATTTATATTATAGTTATATCGGTGCGCAATTTTTCTATCCACTGGAACGGCGCAAAGTGAGCTCGCTATCGAAAGTGAGCAAAATTTTTATGATACAGAGTATTGGCAACAAGCAGAAAACACGGTAATCTCGAATGATCGAAAGCAAACCCGAGATCAAATATTGGCACTCGTTTCTATGTAAACATCAGTTTCGTGCGGTATCGTTGAATTGATTAAAGGTTTCGTAAACAACTCTTATCGATAATTCTACCTAGCCACCACGAATGAGTCACGAATCGTGGCCTATATCTTTTTTTCGTTGCGTTGAATGTCATTTGAGCGATACTTCTCTCCCTTTCCACGTGTCGATTCGCCATCGTTCGTGACAAAATATACGTCCGAGTTTCCCTTTCAAATCTGTACGCGAAATTCGACGAACGAAATCAATATCTTTGAAAACAGGAGAACGAGAATATTTTTAAGATCTGCCATCTTTCGATTGGGAAAAGGAGAGGGAAAATTCAAAGGGAAATTATTATGATAATCGACAAGGGAGTAGAAAATATTCAAAGATTATCTCCTCGTTCGTTCGATTTGCACGACTAGAAAGACGTTCGAACAAGGGGAAGTATAGAAAGAGGAGCTTTCGTTGTTTCAAGGAGCCGAGATTCGTTTTTCTTCGCGTTCCTCTCGATCGAGCATCCCTCGCTTCCTTGGCAATTGTATCGCTGCAATTGCTACTGGCAATCTCCCATCGTTACATCTCTTCTCTCGCTTAAAAACTTTCTCCTTATTCGTTTCGAAATATTTCGCGTTGCTAGAAATAAAAGATTCGAATTTCAATTTTCAATCGGAAGAATAAATCTGTCCCCGATAAAAGCATCCTTTCAATGAATATAAATATAACCTCTTCGGATAAGAAAAACTTAAACGGAGATCGAGACGTAGCAGTTCTTTGAAATATTAGAATTTCCATATCAATATATGGAATAATACACGTGGTCGCATGTCTCCCGCATTTTTGTTCACAGGCGTGGAATCCCCTTCTCTCTCGCTTCTCCACCACGTGCGTTCGACCAGCACACGCAACGGCTCTCCCTCTCCCGCATAGAGGATAGATTTTTAAGTTGACTTTCCACCAGGCAAACGTAAACGTTGGAAAAGAGGATGTTTTAAATTTTTAAAATCGTTTCGAGGGATTGGACGATGACTGTGAAGATTGATATAATGATATGCGTCGTATAAGGATATATCAAAAATAAATGGTTGGTGGTGGTCTAAATTCGATAGATCTTGGAAATCGTTCGGCAAGAAAGGATTGTTAAGAGGAAAGTAAATTTTTTTCGTGCAAAATGTAACATTCATTCGCGGAAACAAGAATTGTTCTTTTGATTATCATACGTCTTCAAAAGTTCAGCAATCAATAACTAAACAATAATTTTTATAACGTGCAATATATGTATTTTGACGAGACAAAATCTTTTCGAATACTTCGAATTTTCAACTTACACTGAACGTAACGTCCTCATCCTTTGGAAACCTGAAAATTCATAATTTAATTCCAAAGAATCGCTCGAAACGATTTTTTTTTCCCAGGATATTAGATAATTCGTCACCGAAAAGATTAAACTCGAAGAGCGTTCTAAAGAAAAGGAATCTTGGATTGGACGCGAGAGAAATGTTGCTTTCGTAGTTGTAAACCAGAGTTTACGTTTACTACGTAAACTCCCATCTTTTTGGGATAGAACCGAGAAAGAAAAATATGTTTTCGACGGTCGCGTTTCCGATAAAAGGCAGCTGGCGCGGTCGTAGTTTCTCCCGAGTTCGTGCGCGAATCTCGAAGACGCGGCTTACATCTCTGGCCAGCTATCATCGCGAAAGGAACGCGAATATCGTTGTACGAGATCGTTCGTTTTCATTCGTTCGGGGACACCGTTTACGGGTGATTTTTACACCAGCTTGGAGGCGGAACCTTCAATTTCCTGGCCGATCGCAGGAAACTCGATCCCCATCGACCCAATTCCCAGGAAAAACGAGTCGTTCTCCCTATTAAAGGATCAAGGAAAATGTTGCTCCGTTACTATTATTATCTTCTATCCCAAGCAAATTTTATCTCGATGCTTATTAGCCGCCGCCTGTAATTCTCACCTTCTTTACGAATTAGGTTGAAGAATTTTTGTGCAAACATGGTTACTACTTTTTTCATCATTTTTACATCCCCACCTTCGTTTTGACTCGAGCGATTCATGCTAGATCTCGTTTCGCAGTGTCGATTCCTACGGATCTTTATTTCTTCATCGCGAAATTTATCACGTTCGAAATGAAAAATTAAAATTATTTAGAAATGAAATGTAGAGAGGAAATACTTAAAGAAAAAATTTAGAAATTTTCCAACGAGAAGATATCACGAATAACCTTCGGCCTTCCTTCTTTCGCTCGCGTGACGCACGAATACGTACGCTATTAATTTGATCGAGAGAAACGGTAGGATGATTTAAACGCACGCGTGCGATGACACTTGTCGGTCCGTGAGGGGAGTTTTTCGCGGGAGGCACGCGAGTGGCGTTAGCGCGACATAAACAACCCCCACGGAACCGGGAAGCACGACGGAGAGTAATGCGATCGGTGGTCCGACCTTGGTGTCGAGCGTCAACTAGCGGAGACGACAACCACTCTTACCTTCTCGCCAAGGTGAGGCGAGGCGCACACGCAACCGCGCACCTCCGATCGGAGGGTCGATGACGGATACCTTGGAAATTGTGACGAGCACAGAGGGGTCTCCACACGATGCCAATTTTGCGACGCTGATACAAATCTGAGAGGAGGAGGAGGAAGGAAAATGGGACGTGGATTCTCGCGGATCGTTTGAAAATTTCGAAAATTGATTATTGAATCAATCGCGTGTCTCGATTTATTTTGATTCCTTTTAGAAGCACGACGAAGATTTGAAATTTTCTAGCGTTTAGAAGAATCGTACGATTTCTAGAGACTGTTCCTTTCTCGATTGGATCAAATTGAAATCGGAAGATCTCGATTCTGATGATCGATCGAGGGTGAGGAAACAAACTCGATTTTTTTTTGATTCCTTTTAGAAGAACTAGATGAAAATTCGACGAAGATTTGTTTAGAAGAATCGTACGATTTCTAGAGACTGTTCCTTTCTCGATTGGATCAAATTGAAATCGGAAGATTGGATCTTGATTCTGATGATCGATCGAGAGTGAGGAAACAAACTCGATTTTTTTTGATTCCTTTTAGAAGAACTAGATGAAGATTTGAAATTTTCTAGCGTTTAGAAGAATCGTACGATTTCTAGAGACTGTTCCTTTCTCGATTGGATCAAATTGAAATCGGAAGATCTCGATTCTGATGATCGATCGAGAGTGAGGAAACGAACTTTTCCTCGTCGTAAATTCGTTGAACGGCCTTCGATTTCGATCGTTTTACATAAATCTACCCAAATTCTTTCCTCCTACATCTTTATCACGAAGATTCTGTGCAAGTAACAAGAAAAGTAACAATAATCACGCTTGTTCGAAACACTTGACACGATGGAAGGACAAATTTGGAGCGATTAAATCGAGGAGGGAAGCAAGGATGGTTGAAAGTTGGCCACCGATTGTGTACAAAGTCGCCGTTAGCCCGAAGGTTTGGAAAGAAAGTTTAGCCCCCGGTTGATTAAGGGATAGTGGAAGCTTGATTAAAGCTTGGTCGTGCAGCGACAAAGAGGAATGTTTTACGGCTCGCTTCAAGGTGAGCCGCGAGTCGAACACGCGATCGCGAGAGACTGAGGAACGGTCAGGTGTTGAGAAGCAAGGCTAAGCCCGTAAGGGAGAGCCGGAAGCGCGTTTCGCATTCGAGCCGGCTTCCATTATTATTCCCCAACCCGGTGAACTTTGATTTAACGCATCCCCGAGGATTTTAACGAGCAAGAGGCCCTCGACAATACTTGTGCACGCGCCCCCTCAAATTTATTATGGATAAATATTATGGAAGGAGGTGGGAGAGAGTTTTGGAAGCTTTGGAAGTTTGGTAAAACTTGGTTCGTTGAGAGAATTTCTCCTGTTCCTCGTGTTTTTTTTTTCTCGAAACTCGTCTCTCTCTCTCTCTCTCCTCGCGTTTTATTTATAGACGGGCAGAAAATTTTCGCAATACGAAACTTGTCTATTTCGATAAAAATTTGGAGAAAAGATTCACCATCGTTGAAATACGAGTGAAAGGAATTAATTTATAGAGATCAATTAGAGATTGTTTAATTAAACGAAATACTTTACGAGCGGCATAACGAAAAATTCAATTCGTTTCTTTTTTTTTTTTTTTTTTGAACGATCACAGCAGAGTCTGAAACAAGATTTGCCCCGTTTACACGTTTAATCCTATTATACAGAAAAAGAAAAAAATTTCTCGTTATTCGTGATCCCTGCACAAGCGATCGAAACAATTCCGTTTTCAAAAGCAAAGCGAAAAGAAGCTATTCGCTCTAATTCCTCTTGGAATAAGAGAGAGAGAGAGAGAGAGAGAGAGAAAAGGAAAAATTCTCCTCGCGAAGGAACACGCACTCTACGCGTTGAATCTTTCACCTGTTCACACGAGGAGAGATAGACGTCGCGTGAATAAACACAGAGGCTGTGAATGAACAGGTTGAATAAGAGAAGGAAGGAAAAGGCGTGAAAAGGAGATGAATGGGGTCGCTTTTTAGCCGGCAGATTTTTATCTCACACGTTAAGACGTGTGCGTGACGATAATACGACTGGAAAGCTGCATTAACCACGTAGCGAAATCCGAATAACGTGTCTGGACCAAGAATGAAACTTGATATACGCGTGTTCCAAAACACACTTTTTCTTCTCCTTTCTCGAAAAGGTTTCTCGAAACAATAAAAAGTCACGATTAATCTCATCGATCTCTCGTATATGGGGAAAATTAATTTGGACTTAGCTTAAGAGCTACGTACATTTCCAAATGGATAAAGCTGATAATTCACGGTTGTATCAAAGAATTGAATTGACTTTTAAACCTCGGCTCGAAGGATCGAGTTGGAGCACTGAGAGCAGTTTCTTGTTTCGAGAGACGTTGTGCTGTGTTTCCCAAGAATCGCCTCGATAGGGAGAAATTGAAGAAATCCGGGGTCTTAGGCGCTCGTTTCGAAAAGTTACGTGGCATCTTGTAATTGGAGGAGGAAATTCTGGACGTAAATTGGAATTAGGTAAACGAGGTATCCATTTAATCGTGGAATCATAGTTTGAATTATTCGTTCGCCAAAGTTGCAACTTATTATTGCGATCGTATCGCTGAACATTAATCAATCGATTGCTGGCCAGGTATCGTTTCACTTTTTTAATTTATTTCGTTTCGTTTTCTTATTCGTCCTGTCGAAATCGTTGAAACTGATAGAATCGAAAGCGAATCGTAAGAATATTATAAATATTCTTATGAATCTGCACGAATTGAAACGCACGGTGTCCCCATTCTTGCCACTCGTCTCGTTCTACCTTTATTCATCGATATTCCTTTGCCGCTTCTTGGAATTCTTCTTCCTTCATTTCTTTGCTCTCCGATCTTTCTCGTCGTTTCGTTGCGATCGTAACCCCTTACGTTTCAACACTTTTCTATTTATTGAAATTTTGTTCGAATTCGACGTAGCTTCGCTCTCCGGAATATGAGAATTTTTCCAAGTTTAAAATCTCATCGAGTATATGGAATGTATACCCACACACACACACCACATATATATATATATATATATATATATACTCAAGCGAGTATTTCTCGAGGGAGGTTCACAGTTGCCAACAGTATCTCGGAAAATATGTTTTCCCATTAATCGGTTGGCATTTTTAAAAAATCGATACCCCTTGAAACGAACGATCGTAACGAAACTCACAATTGTGCGTGCCTCGACTCGTACGAGATATTTCGATTATATACGAGAATTATCGTGGAAATCGCGGAGAGCGAGAGAAGGATGGAAGATTCTTGGGTAAACGGAACGCGCTAGTTTTCCTATCGCATTATATATTGTTTTTTTTTTTTTCTTCATAGAGGCCTTGGCGTGTTCGCACGCACTCGTCGATCCCAGGCGAGGATATTTTCGCGTATTATTTTATAGAGAGAAACTGGAGAATGGCGGGTTGAACCAATTTCATCCACGGAACGGGAATAAAAAATTATCGGACCATGCATCGGAGCCGGGCAGGGAGGAGAAAGTTAAAATCCGTCGTAAAAGTAAGAAATGCGTTTCGCCTTTCCTTGTTGAAAGGAAGGAGGAAATCGCCGCATAATGAAATTCATCGGTGAGCGCAAGCGTGGGATTATTAATCGTTCAAGCTTCGATCGAATTAGCGTCGTAGTTTAAAATTCATAAAGAATTCAGACGTGTGTGTTGCAGGAAATGAAACGAGCGTAAACATGATTTCGTTCTCGAGCCCTTGGAAATTCTTCTAACGCTGATCTGGTGTAGAGAGGAAAATTGTAATAAAAATTTGATTGATCGTCCTGTTTTGCGCGAAGCGATCCGTTTGATTTAATAAAGAAGCAAATCGAGGAGAGATTACAAACACAACCGTCGATTAAATTATTCTCTTTGATCAGAACTTTATGGAAACATCTTATTTTCTTACTTCTTATCTTAGTTTCCAAGCTTCGATTGCATCGTGCAACGAATTATTTACGAACGTTAATTTATTTGCAACCGCGACGATCAAAAATCAGAGATTCGATTCGTAACGAATCGTATCCCAAGAAGGGAGCGACCGTTGCAGATGCACGGCAGCGATTTACCACTTTTTAGACATGTAAATTCCTTGAACCCACCCCCGACAATAGAATTTGCGTGCAGAAACGCCGCAAGGTAAAGTTGCGCCGTTGAAAAGAGAGCGCGGCCGACTGCAGGAGTGGTGGAAAAAGGAAAAAAAACGGCAGTCCATTACGCGGATCTATTTGTATTACGAAATCGTTCTGTCAACACGGGGGAATCGATGTCAGGGTTGGTCGGTGAACAAAATGGACAAAATCTGACGCTATCCCTCGCGCGAAAGTAAAACGTCGGATCTGGAGGGAGGAAAGGAGATGAAGCGGAGGCGTTCGACGTTCCATTTGTTCCAACTTTTCTCTTTCTCTCGACGAATGTGAAATCGCGTTGCGCAACCGAGCGAAATAAACATCGGCCGAGGATCTAAAATTGCGAGGATCCGGTAAATAATCTCTTAAGATAATTCAAACAAGCGTGGCGAGGCAACGTCAGTCAACTTTTGACGAGGCAATCGGTTCGCCCGCCTTTGATGTGCCACATTTTTCTTTCTCTCCAACGCACGGAACAAACAGTCGTGACACGAAGACTCGCGACTTCCTCTAACGGAATTAACGGCCGTATCCATCCCCTCGGCGCATACAAATGGCTGTTGCGGTTCTGGAGAGAGAGAGAGAGAGAGAGAGAGTTGATTCGTTCCACCCTCGTGAAATATGCACGCCAACGGATCACGTATCGTTACGGGGAAAGGAAAAAGAGGGAAAAAGAGAGAGTTCCGCGCGAGGGAAATTCTCATTACGCGTTCGAAATGGTTGGAAATGTTCCAAACGAAACTACCCTGAACTTGTCCCCGCTGTGAACAACCAGAGAGCCAATACAACCAGCTCTCCCATTTTCGAATGGAGGTTGGAATCGGCGAAATTTTTCCAGACGCCGGGTCGATACACGCCGCCGGAATTTCCGACGAATTAAGCGCGCCCCTTCCGGGTTGACGCGGCCACGCTGTTTCGTTCCCTGCAATCGGATCCGCCCAATTATCGGAGACGTTGCATTTCCTCCGTTCGATGAACGAATCGCGTTTCAACTTTGTCGAGGAAGTGTTTGAAATCGAGGAACGGAAACGGAGGATTTCGAAACGATTTCGAAATTTCAAAGAGCAGCGAAAGAAGAAGTTTGGCCACGAAAACGTTGTTGTTTTCCCTCCTTCCTAGCTTCCTAGAGGAGGCCACGTTGACGCACCGGTTAACAAAACAAAGTGCACAGTTTGTTTAAGTTGTCGCTTATGCCTTGTGTTTTCCCCCCCGGTTTGTGTGTATCGCGCTGCGCCCCGTCAATTTTCGTATCGATTGCCAAGTCTGACCTAACACTGACACACTTCACTCGCCGCAAGTCTGACCTCTGTCACGGTATCGATCGTAATCTCACGATTTCTACGATTCATAGAAGTTCCCTAGTAGAACACTTTCGCCATTTTCGAAGGCAGACAAATTTATTATTCTTTGATGGGGCGAGTAGAGCCACGATACGACGCGACGATGCTCGTCGAAACGATCGTTAAACGTCGAAGGGGAAGGAGAGATCGAGCGAGGAGAGATGGAAACGGTCGCTTTTCACCGACTGCAACGCGTTGTTTCTTTTTTCGGGGGGGAGGGGGGCGAGGAGGAGGAAAGGGAAGGCAAGAATACACGTCGAGGTGGAACACTCGATTTCAGAATCGCGTTATTTCCCTTTCTTCTTGGTAGAATTTCTTGGAAATATATCGGTGTAGGAGGAATTCGAGGAGGTATTTGCTCGGAGGTATTTTTGCGATTAAAGAATAGGGATATCGTTGGATCGATTCGTTAATAAGAATCTAAGGGGGAAATTACTGTTAACTGGGTACATAAAGAATGGAAATTTCGAAGGACGTTTAGACCACGTTCTCTCCCCTTCCCTCTCGCTGATGAAAATCGAAGTTGGAGAACTACGTGAGTGGGATACACGCTTCGATTTTGTTATCACTTTGGAGAGCTGGCGTAGCTTTGAGGGATGAATATATTCGAATATATTCTATTTCGGTGGATTCTATGCTCGATAAAGTTTCTCTCGTTTCGTAAAGTTTTTCTTTTTTTTTTTCTTTTATATCGGACAAAGAAATTATCCACTCCGTGCAACGAAAAGGTATTTCTGGTATCTTTTAATGGTTAATCGAGCGATCGAGCTCGTGCTCCATTCGTCTAATGGAAGGATTCGTCTGTATTTTCCAGCCCACTAACATGTGGTTCACCTACAATGATGGAATCTTGGGGTCCTGGGAGGACTGGCACACCCCCGCCTGCTCTTCCACCCCCTCCACCTGGGGGCAACAACGGTGGTGCAACGTCTGCAGCAACCGCAACCGTTGCACAGCCCAGCACGACCGCGCCGATTGCCAGCCCGGAAGGGGTGAGCGACGTAAGTGGAAAAACCAATGACAAGACAATTTTCAATTTCAAATATTCGCGTTACGAAAATTATTTCTCTTCCGTCTCTTTCATCAATCTTATTCGCGAATATTATTCTTAAATTTACCCTCAAATTCGTTACGAAGCAATCATCGAATTGTCGGAAGGAGGAGGAGGCAGGGGGAAAGAAAAGAAAAGAAAAATCGTTTCCCCGGGCAGGGAACGTATCGAGAGGAAATCGAAATTCGTTGGAAACAATACGCTCGAAACGCAAGGTTGCCGTGCAAAGGTCGGAGCTAATGGCGCATACCTAAACCGGGGCGCGTGTGGAGAGGGCGAATGAAACGAGCCGTCGCGCCAACTCCTTCCACGTCCGTTTCAATTTCACAAGCGTCCATCCAACGGTGGGAGGGGAGGGACGTTGGTCGCGCCATCGAACCGTGCTAACTGAATCGCGGGGATCCTCCTCCATTCCCACGATACGTTTCCGCATCACACGATACGCTTCTGCCTCCTTCACCTTCATTATTCATCCTCGTCCTCCACGCTCCCTCCCCCCGCTTTTTATCAAAATTTTTATTATCGAACGTTCGAACTTGACTCGTTCGAACGCGATGAAAGGAATGAAAAAGAGAAATGCACGCGCGCGGTGCACAATACGAGGCGAGCCTTAGCCTTAAACCGTGCCCTCAACCCCCAAGGCCCCCGCCACGGGGCTTGAATTCAGCGTGATCGCGTGCACCCGCTTCAAAACACGTCCGGTATCGATCGATGGTCGCAGGAGTGTACGCGATGCTAACGATATTCAAGCCAGGTTGTCACGTGAAACAACGGAAGTCCGAGTCAAGGGTAGAGCTTGGACACGGTAGAGCTATCTACGGTGACCGACTCTCTCTTTTTTTTTGTATATATTACGTGTATGTATGTATGTATATATATATATATATATATATATACACGATCGTTGGAAAAATTCGATCTCGCGATTAAATAAGTCGAGTTCGTTCCTACGATTTTCCATTCGTCTCTTCCATTTTTTCTTTCTCTTTCCATTCGCTCTTTTCCAGGTCTCCCAAAAGTCTGGAATTTGGGAGGGGGGGAACTTCTCGGCGGCTGGTGGCGCGGAGGGACCTTCCCGAAGCGTGTCGCACGCGGCGAGCTTGGACGCGATCTCGAGGAGGGCGGTGAAACCGGAAACGGCGAGGGTTCCGTGTCGCAGCCTCACCTGCAGCGTTTGTAAGTAGCTGAACATTACCCTCCCCCTCCCCCCTACCCTACCTCCCGATTGCTCGTTCGCTCGTTCTCTGTTTTCAGTTTCTCTTTCTTTCTTTTCCGCCCTCGCTCCCTCTCCCTGTTTCTCTCTCTTCTCTCTCTCTCTCTCTCTCTCTCTCTCACTCTCTGTCTCGGTATTACTCCTATATTGGTATTGCCTACGTTGAGTTACTACGTGAGCTCGAGCTTTTTCTTCGAGCTTTGGATGGAACGACGGCTTTTCTTTCTTTTTTCTTTTTCTTCTTTTTTTATACAAATGACGGTCGATGACGTTTCTTTTCTTTCAAGCGTTATTCGCCCCGCCCAACCCCTATCCTCCTGTGAACGACACGGGACGAGAGGGGGAGGGGAGGGTTCGCTTTCGAGCCACGATCACGATCGTGGCCGCGACCGAGATCGTGGGGGACGGGAGAGCGTAGATATATATATATACGTCTCGCTCGTTTCTCGCTTTCGCGCAGAGAACGCTCGTGTGTGTGTGTGTGTGTGTGTGTGTGTTTGTTTGTTTGCGTGTAAACGCCTCGAATGCGGATGTAGCTATTGCGGCGAAATTGCAATTAATGCAATGTACAACGTAACAGTGTCGCATGCGATGTTCCCTACTCCGTGCGACTGTTGACAGATAGCGGCCGTGCGTGAGCGGTGGGCTCGCGACCGGTGGCAAGCTTTCGTCGCGTGACGAAGTTTGTCACGAAGCTTCTTCGCGGATCGAATCTGCATACAACGGAACGTACGTAAAGGGAATGATAATCGTCTCGTTGCGAGAGTAGTAGTAGTAAAATTTTCTTTATCTTTACGAAACTTTTCGTCGAATGTTTACAAATGATCGGATTGGAAGAGGAAAAGAGAAAAGATTAAAGCTCGCTATCCGTCAACTGTCAGCCGAGAAAAGCCGAGAAGTCGAAAGAACGCGTTCGCGTGCCTCGGTAAAACGGCGCGAGTTGGCGCTCGTTGACCGAGCGCAACCCCCTGTTACCAACCCTCTAAGCGAGCCGCGTTATCCATCGATCGATAACCCCCCTCCCCCCCCTCCCTCCTTTTTTGAATCCTCCGATTAAAGGCGCGATTAATTATCCCACCTGGCCCCACCCTCATTCGGATCAGGCGTGACCCTCGTGAAAACAAATATTAAAAAAAAAAAAAAAAAAAAAAAAAAAAAAAGAAAATCCAAAACAACAGTGAAACAACAGTGAACGTATTTTAGTAGCGGGCCGAGGGAGCGAACACGTCACCCTCGAGCGGCGACCAGCGACAGTCGATAATCTCACGGAAGGTAAAACAGGATGGTGCAGCCCGTCTGCCACCCCTTTTCGTTTTTTCTTTTTAACCGACCGAGCGCCGGCGAGTTTGCACCCCCTTTTACAACTTACCAAGCGCTTGCGGCTTTTCTTTTTTTGGTCATGAGCTTTTTCCACAGATAACGTAACCGTTGTCCGATTCAGCTTTCATAGGCCTTGTTTTCTATATTCTGCCTCCATTATGTATTATTATACATACATATATATATATGTATCGCTCTTATTTACACTCGTTTACATTCTCTCTGTATCCACTTCACACTCGTGAACTTCTCTCTCTCTCTCTCTCTCTCTCTCTCTCCTTTCGTCTTTTTCTTTCTTTAGCAACGCATCACCTTCCAATCTTCATCCCTCTTTCTTCCTCCTCCCCATTTCTCTCTCTCTCTCTCTCTCTCGTATACTATTTGTATACCGTTTACAAGACGAGCACCGTAGCATCGCTCGGTCAGCCATTTTGTACTCCCATCGCGAAGGGAAAATTGTCTGAAATCTGAAAAAATTTGCGCGGAGGATGGCTTCGTGATGATTATCCGGAGAGAATCCATGGAGTACGGAAGGCTGATCGAAGCATGGGAGCTAACTTGAACTTGTTAATTACGCTTTTTTATCACGCGATGGGGCAAAAGAAATTGGCTGAATTTCTCTTTTTTTTTTCTTTCCTTTTCTTTTCTATTTACACGGCTTTCTTCTCTTCATCCTCTCTTTCTTTTCCATTCAAACGAATTATATCCGGTTCGATTTCCGGATAATAAGATATTATATCGGGGACGGTCTCGAGAAGGGAGATTACAATCGCGTCATTGTACAAATCATCGCGTTAGAATAAAGATTTCCCATGCTTCCCTGTCTTCATGTATATCTATATAACACTTATGTATACATACATACATATACATTATATATATATATATGTATATATAAATATTATAAATATATATATATATATATACACATATCATCTTGCAGAAAGTAGAAATTATCGCATTGTCATCTCTATGAATAATTACACGGTCTTTTTTACAATTAAACGATCTTTCTTTCACAGGTATGCAGCTTTTAGTGCAGAATTGACTTAACCCAATAACGAACACACTATTTATAACGCTTTTAGATCGAGATATAGGCTCGGTTGTTTCGTTTTCCTTATTCTTCTTTCTTTTCATTTTAATTTTCTTCTTGTTCCACGAATATACCTACACCGTACGTAGGCTCTTTTCCACCACTCTCTTCTTTTACCTTTTCTCTTTTTTTCTCTTTCTACTCAGTAATGAAACCTTTCGTTGGTAAAACCGTTATTTTTTTTGTAAAATAAATAGACGACAATTTATCTATCATTCGAGATTTATATCTGTGTGCTTACTATTTTGACCGTATTTTAGAATAGTGGTTGTAACTGATTTGATTAGCAAGACAGACTTTGTTCAGGCGTTAACATCGACAAGATCGAGCCTTTCTCTTTCAAATTCTCTACGGTATCAATTTTTTCTTAGACGTCGATCAATCGATCGATTTTTCTTTCTTCTTCTTTCTTCTTCTCCTTTTTTTTTCTTTCTCTTACGCCTCGAAAGCTTCGACAAACCAGAAAAAAGAAAAGAAAAAAAAAAAAAAGATTGCATTGTGAAGTTGTTTGGCAAATTGTTATACGCGCGAACATACAGATTAGTTACGCCAGATCAAATCACCGTTACCGTAATCATTTTTTCCGAGACACCGTTGGATTTAGTTTTGATTTGAATCGAGCCTGTATTTCACACAGTATAGTTTTGACAATAGGATAACGAGATATATCGTGAAATATATACGATAACATCCTCGTCTGAGTCCCGTCTGACGCCGATATTCTGTGTTTCTAGCAACTAAACATTCGAAAATCTTTCCCGGCGTCGCGTCCGAAAGTGACTTGCAAAAATGGCGGATGTCCAAAGACCGGAAGTCGCCATCCCTCAGCCAGATGGGGCCAGATTCCATCAAACACAAAGTAAGTGCCGAAAAAACTACCGATCCGATCTTCTATCGGATTCGGCTTGTTAATTCTAAAAAAAAAAAAAAAAAAGGATGGTCGATCTTGATGCTTCGTTTTCGCGTTTTTGCAGTTCTCCTTGCAGGACAACGGGTCCGCGAAATACTTCCAAGGAGCGATGCACACGTCGAACATGGGAGAAAAGGTAGCCCAGGTAAGCCACGATTTCCAATGGGATTTCCCTCGATCGTCTCGATGGTCGGATTTTAGTTTGGAAAACACGCGTTGGGCGAAAGTCAGCAGCCTACGAGATGGCGCGAATCTACGTGCAAACCTTGGTACTTTTGGCCGAGGAGGGGGAACATTCTCGTTAGACCAATTCGTTTTTCGACTTTTAACAACGTCACGTTATCTTGGGGGACTTTTTTTGGGAGGGGAAAAGAAAAATTCCGATCCAGAGAAAAAAAATTTCTTCGCCGTCGCGTTCTTTGATTTCTCTCCTTCTTTTTTCTTTTTCCTCCTCTTGTCCTTCTTGAATTCTTGACACGAGGCGGCAAAAATATCGTTCCTCGAGAAAACTTTTGATTCCTTTGGAAGGAAGTTTTGCATTGGATAGGAGAATTTTCCTCGTAAGGGAAATGTTTCTTCTTCGAAAGTAAATCTTTTTTTTTTAACGGTTCGAAAGAGAAGACGAAATGGGGGTTTTCTTATCCGAGTTCGACTCGATTCAGGGAAAGATGAAATCAGTCGTGTCTTTAACAAAGCGATCCAAGTTTCGAAGTAATCGTCTCAGAACGCGAAGCCTTTATAACCTTTTGTGTTTCGACGCTTGTTTCCTCGTCTTGCAAATTGTTTTCCAGTAAGCTCCTTTATTAACGCTGAATATCTTCGAAAGTTTAGCGTTATTCGGTTTATTTCTCCTCTATTCCGTGACCTCGTTTGATCGACATGCACCACCACGTCCATTTCCCAGGAACACTTGTCCGGCATATTTCATCTCGCATCACTGAAAACGGAAGATCTCCATATTCGTCGATCGAGATCGTTCCGCCAATGAAATTTCCACGGAGAAAGATCCTTGTCCTCCTTTATCCTCCGACGAGAAAAAGAAAAATATAATCTTTCCCAATTCTACGAGATATGGAAATATCGATCCGCTCGAAAACGAGCGGGCGAATCCGTTTGAAGGAACGCGTCGTGGTGGGGCAGGGGATGGTATAAATAGCGAAAAGATAATGTTGGATTGTCCATCTATCCATCTGCCAAGAAATTTCATTTCTCGGAGACGAAAGAAAAGAGACGAAGAATTCTATGTAGGTCATTTAAAAATGCGCTCATGTACCACCCTTGCATTGTTTTATCGATCACAATGTGCAATGCATATATTACCTTTCGTACCATCCTCCCACCTGTTCTCCCCTGACAAACATCTATATTTATTCTTCGCCAGTGAAGGAATGAATATTTTATGACACACCAAACGTGTTACGTGTTATTTCAAAAAAGAAAGACAAAAAAAAAAAAAAAGAAAAATGCAATAGCGGAACACAAGTTATTTTTCCTTGGAAAAATACTGACCCAGTATCGCTATTTATAGTTTCTAGGTCTCGTAGAGGAGCGATACAGTTGTTTCGAACGAAATTCACAGCATTGTTGCCAATCATGTGGCAGAGTGGTAGGACGTTTATCATGACACCCCGTGGTAACGCGGCCCCGGCTGGCGCCAATCAGTCTGCGCCGCAGTCGCCGGGGGCGGGAATACCCCGCACACCCTGGATTTCCACAAATTGGTGCCGATTTTGTGCCGTATAATACCGAGCCTTCTCCAAAAATTCCCCGTCTCGCCAAATTTCTTCCCTCCGTCCTTGGTGGGAACAATTTCACGTGTAAAAAGAGGGAACGTGTAAAAAATATCTCGATCATTGATTTCGATCTCTTGCCGAGGTAAGAGAATTTAAATTGAAAAACAAACGACACGAGAAGATGGAATCTCTCGTTCTTAAAAATTAAAATCGTGAAAATGGTGATGTCGTTCGAAATCATTCTGTCCGTCTTGATTGATTATTCCAATCGAAACGACGACCGAATCGTATAAAAATCGATACCACGCGACGACAGGTTGCCGAATAATTTATAACTCTCGAGGAGGGAGAGGGTAAGAAGAGTTGACTCTCCCCGGTGAAGAAAGATTTCCGTCGGCGACGGGAACAAGTGGCGGCATATACTTTGCTCTCGTCATTGCTTTTCTCCTCGGCCCGAGGATCGTATGGATGGATGGTGAGAAGCCCACTTGATCGGTCCTCCTCCTCCGCCGGGGAGACCGCCGGCCTTTAAACATTTTCCTTGTTTGAAATAGCGGCGATGCCTCGTAGCCGACACGCTTATCGACTTGTAGAGGGTCAAATGTCGTCTCGAGACTTTCAACTGGTCGTGGAGAAAGAGCTCGTTCGACACGAATAACGCGTTTGGCACGTATTTACAAGCACGTGTTAAAGTGATAAACTTGATTGACCCGTTTATACAGATCGTGAAAATAGAGCAAACACTCGATGTTTCGATGATTTTCGAGGGGGACAGGATTTCGATGGATAGATACATGTTATATATATATATAATGGTTTAAGCTAATTTCACAACGTTACGATCGAATCGACATCGAATCTTTCCATCGGATCATCCCCTTAACCGAGTTTCACAAAATTTTTTCGTGCATACGAAACTGGGGGAAACTTCGTAATCGATACGATATGGCCGCAGTTACGGCAATTTTGTCTTTGCTTTGCGACGAGAGAGAGAAGAATTTTTCATTGATAAAAGATGGAATAAACGCCTCGAATAATTTGAAAAACGTTACGTTTCAAGCAGAGCAATTACCAAACGAATAGTTTTCTCCATCTTTCTTTCTCCCACTACAAATACGGAAAAGAGGAATATTTCAGTTTTTCGTTCGCAAACCGTTGGAACAATCGTTGAACAGCCGTTTCCTCGAAATCGCTTCCCACTTTATCGGCTCGATGATATTTTTAATGGTATCAATTTGTCGTCGCGATACTTTCCTCCGTGAATCTTTGATCCGATCGATGCGCTCTTTCTCGTCGAGACGAAATGCGGGCAACAGAATGGTTTTTCCCCCTCGACATTCGATCGGTCAAGCTCATCATCGTTGCACCCAAGCTATTTACATCGAAGCCGACGATATCGATAACCGATACCGCGCCCCTCGTCACAGGCCTCGAGCAACGTTGTTGCCACGATCGTCGCGGAAACTATTACGCTGGATTAAAGACACGCCTATTGTTGGCCGCCGACAAACGGTTGCCCACGATCTTCTTCGATAACCAACGAAGAAACAATTTGTAAAATTATTCGTAAAATACCCTCCCCTCGAGTCTAAGACGAAAGTTTAAGGCGAAATTTTAAGACGATCCCGAAAGTTTAAGACGATCGCGATTCTATCAATCGTCGATTTGTTCGATGATATTTTTCTCTTCTCGTTTTTAAAGGAGGGAAGAGATTTTTTTTCTATTATCGTATGTTTTTTTTTGAATTTGAGATTCGGGAGATTGGTTCGGATGATCGCAAAGATTGTTTGAAAAAAAAAAGGGTAAATTGTTCGATCGAATCGTGTATTTTGTGCACAAGATTTCGCACAAGAAAAATATTATTACACGGTTCGTTACGTTGAATAATCGAAGCGTGTGATGGGGTAATCGCGTTTCTTTGTAAAAAATAACCCCTTAAACCGCGTTTGTTATCTCTGAACCGTAAAAAATTGTCCGCGAAATTTAAAATTTAAAAGGATTAATTAACTGGAGATTAATTATCGTGTAATTACATCACTCTGAACAAAGATCGTCTCGTTAAAGCGACGAGTGACAACGTCGAATATTGCCGTGTAATAGCAACGAGGCGAGAGCCAATCCTTGAATCAAAGGAAAAAAGATGTTCCTTCGAATCCAAACAGTGGAACGAACGCTGCATTGATCAGACGACGGATATATACATAACACTCTTCCGAAAACAATAAAAAAAAACAGTATCCCATAGAATAATAAAAATTATTGTTCCAAAATGAAAAGAAACAAAAAAAAAAAAAGGAAAAATTTGCTGTGGCAAATTCGCAACGAAGAGAAAAGACACCAATCTATATTAAGATCTCCAAGCATCGCTGGCCAGAACGACAAGGAATCTTCGATAAAACGAATATCCCAATATCCAAGAGAAGAAGCAGCAGCGGAGAAAGAAGGAGGGGAAAGGGAGAGAAAAAAGAAAGAAAAGAAAGAAAGAGGAGGAGAAACGAAAGAAGAGCAAGGAGGTAAAAGAGAGAAAGAGAGAGAGAAGGCGATCCCGGAAGAAAGAACGAGCGAAGCGCGAGGGTAAAAGGGACGGCGATACACCGAGGAGCGGTGTAAAAGAGAGGGCGTATATAGCGTTGATCGAAGAGAGAGAGAGAGCGAGCGAGAGGGAGCGATGGGGAGTGTGGAAGGTGCGCTGGAGGGAAAGGAGGGGTGGTTGGCAGAGGCTCGCCGATAGAAGGCGCTATTGTCAGTGTCGCAGTATCCCCCGTCCTGCCCGGCAGGTTACACCGTCGCCACTCCGTCCACATCGTCCCTGAAGGAGCGCAGAGAGCACATGTAAACGGTGAATAAGACTGAAAAAAGGCCGGGCTGCGCGTGTCACCACGATCGAAGCGTTCGCGGCCGTTCATCGTATTCTCGTCCAACGAATGGGGGATGGCGCGCGTTTCATTCCCCGATGCGAGCGAAAAAGGGAGAATGGATCGAGGGAGGGTCGAGGAAAACAGAGAGCGAGAGCGAGAGAGAGAGGGGGGGTGAGGGAGAGAGAGATGAGAGAGAGAGAGAGAGAGAGAGAGAGAGAGAAATTCACGCGGAAGATTATCGAGTGGTGTGCAGCAGGGACGGTTAATCCGATCGGTTGGATCGCGTTTGATCGATGACAGACTCGGAAAGAAAATCGTGTCGAGTTACGTGGCGAGTTGTCAACCCCTCGGTCGAGCCACGGAGGGGAGGGGAGGGAGAGGAGGAAGGACGGTGTCGGGCACAAATCGCACAACTCTTCGCTCAGTGTCATCCTCCGGATTGGACGTTTGTTGAGTTGAGATAGGTCGTGATCATCGATCGATTCGTACGGAACGAGGAAGGGTAAATTCGGAGGTTGAAGCGTACAAGGTGGAACGAACGAATTCGTTCGCGTCCTCGATCGTGTTGTGTCTATTGTGTCTATCATTCTCGAAAAGTTTTATTTTTTCTTTTTTTTTTTTTTTTTTTCTATAGTATATCCGCGTTCGAGGGGTCGTAGACAAGGCTAGCCTAAAGTTCGAACCGCGCGTGTCCCTGTCAAGATTCAAGACAAGTTTCGACGTAAGTTGAAAGTGAAAATTGATCGTCGATCGATTGGATTTCATCGGTTGGATCGAACGTTATTCGCGTTTACCTCGTTTACCTTGGAGCAAGATAGTTTGGCAAGCTCCAGCTAATCGCGAGACCATCCCCCCACGTGCTTGGAGCGTTCGCGTAACAGTACTCGATCGGTGCTCGAGCTAACAAAATGGCGGTAATTTCCCGTTAGTTGGACCAAAGTTTGCCAGCCGAGGATATCCTTGGCCCGATGAAGTGGTCCAAGGTAAATCGGGTCGATGCAAAGGGAACGCCACGGATTTCGGATCATGGTCTATCTATGGCGAAGAATCGATGACCGAGCATAGAGTTATCGGTACGGTTAACTAGGCTTATCGCTCTCCTGTCGCCTGATTCCAGATCTATCGAACTTTATCGCGATCGAATCGATTTGACCGACGCGTGACAATTCGATCGAGCGAAAATCGAAGAATTTCAAAATCTTCCACACCCGTATCCGAGAATACGATGAAATTTCTCTGTGGTCCGATTGTGGTCTTCTCACCCCGTTCAAATTCAAGGAGGGTGTAGGATTTAAAATGGCCGCGCCCAGGATGGAAAGGCGGAAATGTAGGGCAAGATGGGAAGGACACGAGTCGAACGAGTTCTCGGCCGATACTCGCCCTAACGAGGATGCTAAATAGGATCGGAGGGAGGGGAGGAGAGTCGTGGTGCGCGCACATGTATAGAATGTCGCGGAGGACACACGCGAAATGCCATCCGTGGAGAAGGAAGGAAGGAAGGAAGGAAGGAAGGTTTCCGCTTTCCTTTCGTGGATAAAATCAATGCCCTCGATCGCGAAGCGCGGGCCACCTGCCAAAATATATCTCGACCCAGAAGACACCTTGGTAACCGAAGCCAGATATGCGATCGGGGTGGGTGGAAAAATGTTTCTCTTTTGTGTGTCCTCCGCCCACGATCCGTGCATTCAAATAATCGAGAAACGGGGTACAGTGGTGGTCGAGCCTTATATAAGTTGCACCTGGATCGGTTAGAAGTCGAGCAACTCGTTGGTTGACAGTGGTGTCGAACGTAGTCGAGTAGACGGTCAGTCGAATCCCGCGCTTAGACCCGGATGGTGGATCGAATTTTTAATTTTTGAAGATAGAAACGCTTTCCGAATACGCTTTTGGTGAATATTTTTCTTCGAACTTTTATGTTCGATTATCCTTTCTTCTTCTTTTTTTTTTTTTCTTTTCAAGTGGTTTCTCTTAAATTTTAAAAGCGCGTTGTCTCGTCACGATAGAGAATGGCAGCTTTGTTACGCGTGACACGAAATATCGCACAAGGTTAACACGAGTTTTCGAAAAATCGATAGGACGCTGCATCCCTCGTGGAAACGACTCGATCGAATCCGCCTATAGCCATTTCAAACATTTATTCCTTCCACGTCAATTATTATTCCATCAATCTCAATGCTCGAGTACTTACATTATATATATATAAAAATCATTATTCGCTTTAAATTACGCGCATCGTCCAAGCATTCGTACCTGTTCGAACCACTTCCATCCCCCCTTCCATCGATCATTTCAAAAAACATTCTCGAACGAACAACAAGATCGAGCGATGCATTATTTCGTCATTTCACCGATATCGATTGCGATCAAATATAAATACCCTAATCATCCCCTACACGAGAACAACGTTTCTCCCCGGCGTAGACAAGGCGTGCACACGACAACATCGACATTAATAATCAACCTCGATCAACCAAATCGATCTTTCTTTCCCCGAGGAAACGAAGAAGACGAAAAGAAAGACTCGGTCCCCACCCTTCTCTAACGATCCACCGCCGACTACTCGTCGACGGACACCTCGAAACTGTTTCACCCTTTTTCCACGCGAGGCGATCGACCACAAGGTCGCGGCCGCATCAATGACTCGCATCAACGTCCTTGGTCGCAATCGTGCAACCCGCCCGGTGCAGCTTATACCCTCCTAGCACCCTCCCCCCGTGCGGTGGCGCGTTACATTATTTCTCAGCTTTAGATCCGAGTTTGGTGTGGCGAGTCGCGCAGAATCGAAGGGTATATATTTTCGAGGGTTGCCCCGCCGCGTGCACCGGGGACGCGTGCAGTGGCGCGCGTGTCCTCGCAATTGGCTGAACGCAATGCCCTCCGCGGCTGGATATTGGACGAGCAGCCGGGTTTCGTCCATCGTCCACGCGGGAAATTGGTTGCAGTGCCGGTCTCGGAGTGACGTTCACGAGAGGATGATCGTGGTTGGCGAGGTGACCGCAGCGTAGCAGGGGAGGATTCGAAAGGTGCGACAAACTGTTTTACGAGTTATTTCGCGTGCATACATCGCGTATATTCGGGAAGTTGTGACTTTTTTCCTTCGACTTCGTAAAGAATGAGGATCTTGGTTAAGGGTGGTGGCGGTGGAGGTGGAGGGGGAGGGGGAGGGGGAGGAAGAGCCGCGTGGCTCGATATCGACGGTGTTTGAGGCAAGCCCGATCTCACTCTCCTCAAGTGTTCCGCACGATCACTGCTCAACTCGACAATAAGCCGGAAACCTCGCAGCGCACCACCGCAGTTCCCACGGGACTTGGAGAATCTTTTGTAAGAATCTCTTGCGCGCGGAATAAGAAGGAAGTGTTGATAGTCGATAATAATAATAAAGGAGAAGAGAGGATACTTCAGTCAATTAAATCGAGGGAATTTTGTTCAGTCGAATTTAAATTTTTTTTAAAGATATCCTATATACAATATATAGATATATATATATATATATATACACACGTGTATCGATAAAACATATATATATCGTAACGTAAACTAAGTTTGGATTCGTTAAATATTTAAAGCACAAAAGGAATTTGACGAACGATGTTTTCGAACGATGTTTTACTCGGATTCCGGATTTCGCAAGAGTTGAAAGAGTTTGAACTTGAATACGTAGAAATATCATAGAAATACTAATAAAAAGAGAAAGAATAAGAAAGAAAGAAAGAAAGAAAGAAAGAAAGGAATAGAAATCGAAATCAACGAAATCGAAGAGAATCTGAGCAACGATATCGAAGAGAAGCGGAAAAGAAGTTCGAACGAAATGCTGTAGCTCGAGTCGATCCCTCGTTCGAAAAACTGAGAGCGCATCGTTGGTGGAAAAGTGTGTTGTGCGTTGAAAGAGTCCGATTCGCGTGAAAGCTGCTCGAATGCTCTAAATGAGCGATGACGACGAAAGGGTGACCGACAGTGAGCAGGGGTGGTCTGAAAAGGATCGGTGGGAGGAGGATAGCGAGAAGGGTACCGAGGGCGAGGTTGGTGACTCTTGTGAACTGGCGCCCCACAGTGCGATGAGCGTGGGGGCTGGCAGGGTCGATTCCCCCAGCCCCCAAGACATCAGGCTCCTCCACGATCTCGTCGAGGACCTGACCAAGGAGCAGGAGGAGAAGATCAGGCCGCGCGCTGAACAGGTGAGCCATTTTTCCATCTTCCCGACTTCCAATCGTATTTTCTCTTCCTTTATTACCGGGGGGGAGGGGGAGGGGGATACGTATTTATCGATAATCGTCGTTTCTTTTCGTCCCATTTCGTTACATCGCGATGTATCATTTATTCATACTTTCGTAACTCGATGATACTATGAAACTTATATACACTTATACTGAACTATAATACGATAAACGAGGTATAAAGGGGTTGCATTACAGTGGTTGAGAATATACATCTCGCAAAACTTTTCCACGATAAGATGTATAATTGTATACGACACTCGTTAATTCGAACTTATCCATCTCCTTCTTGTCTTGCGACATCTTTCGTCGAGCAGTGCAAACGCTTTGTCTTTCACCAGGAAAAGATTTACGTAGGAACAGACGTGCATCGAGAATATTTCCCTTCCCTTAAATTAATAGAAAGACAACAATATCACTTAAACTCGAATACTATTGATATTTCAGATTATCACCCTATATTATATCGTTCCAAGAAATTCCACTTTTTTAAAATCTTCCTCGATGTTATCAAAAATTTCTAAAATAGCCCATTTCGAGGCTAAACTCTGAAATCTCATCGAAAACGGGTAAACTTTTCGAATCGATCGAGCGATAATTCGGAATATATGCGACCGATAAACGAAAATAATCGCCAAGGATAAAACGATCGAAATCCTTATTAGCATATATATATATAAGAGACACCGGTAAAATACTCGTATCCCACTCGTCGTGTTGGAGAAGTTGACGGCTAAGGGCGCAATAATAACTTCTGCGTATCCGCCGAATTGGGTTAGCGCTTATCGATGTTTCCGGATTTCGCCGCCACTTTGGCAAGGTCAGCCACGACTGGTCGCGACCCAGATCGCGTGATTTATGCGTTTCGCATCGACGTCGACGCATCGAGCATTGACAGCGCCGACTTAATTCAATTGGGACCCCGCGTTTAATTTGCAATGGAAATGCGCCTTGTTGTCATACGCCGGAGTTTCTTGGGGAGCTGGATACAATAAAATTGGAATACGAAGTATTCAATCGGCCGCTTTGTCGAGCGAGCTCTTCTTTCGAGGTTTTCTTGTATTCTCGAATGGAAGAAGAGGAGAGTAGTTCTTCTCTAGTTCTCGAGAATCGTTAAAGAGGATGTTGCATTGATTGTAGAAAAGAGATTGAAAGATGGAACATCGTTGTAGGCAGAAGCTCTGTCTTTTTTTTGAAAATTGTTGTGCGTGTATCAAAAATAGAAATTCTTCCTCTTGACGAAGAAAATTGAATTTTTCCCCTTCCCCCCTTTTAAAGTTGAAAGGTTGAACGGGTCCGAAAACGAAAAGTTTTCTACATCGAAGTATTTCTGACGAATTTCATTGTATTCGAGATATTACGAAAAGTTGGAAAAAGTTTCACCAGAAAGGTGAAATCTCACGTGATATTTCAAACTTTTAAATAATATATATATATATATAAGATATTTCTGGTAAACTTTGCTCGAATAAAATAAAGCTGCAAGTGGCGCTTCCAAATGAGAAAAAGTTGCCTATTTATGAATCAATATATATATATATATATTTGGATTAAAATTTCACGAGTAGGAAATTTTCTCGAGTAATTCCTTGATTAATTGGAAGGAAAATTTGATCAAACCAGGAAATATCCGTTCGATTAATAATTATTACGTGGAAATCGGTTGGGGCAAACGTTCGCTCCCGATTTTAATCGCCGAAACGAAGCGAGACATCCTCGCGAATCAATCGAAGCCGCGTTATACACATCGAATTAATCGCTCGATGGAAACGAATAACACATTGGCCCGAATAGAATTTCTACGAGTCGAAGCGAATCGAGACGTTGTATGGGACATTTTATATATATATACATGTATAACGGGCAAAAGATGAAATTGGATCACGATTGGTCTAGTGGGCAAATATTGAGCGAAAACACAAGCGAAAGAGTGTGTGTTCCGACCGTACGTTTCGTTTGATTTACAAGAACACTTCTGGGAGGAAACGATAACGAGTGTACGTGATGAAACGGAAATTTAAAGGCGATCCCCTTCGACTTTGCAACTTTTTCAAACTGTTCCTCGCGACCGAGGAGGAGTCGCGTACAACGAAGATAGATAATAATCAAATAATCGCGAGGTTTATAAATAAAATTGTCGGAGAAGAAGGAAGGGGGTATTGGTTCGACGAAGAAAACGGAAAGTGGAGGCGTTGAGTTGGCAAGTGAACTCGAGGCTTGGTCCAAGATGCGGGAAACTCGGACGCGTTTTGCGGAGAATAATAGGGGCGATATTGGGTCGTTAACTGGAAAAGGTTCGAAACTGGAGCGCAAAAAGAAATTTACGACGTAATTGCCGTTAGTTTGTTTTAAACTTTTTTGCATACGCACTCGATACAGTTGTTGTCGATCGAGAAGATCGCGAAACGGTCGAATGTTGTTGCGATATATCCGTTTCACGCGCCAATAAAATCGAGGCAAAAAGGAGAGAGTAGAAATAATGAGAGAGAGAGAGAGAGAGAGAGAGAGAGAGAATCGACTGGAAGTGACCGATTAGTTTCCATCCAACGAATCATATCTCCTTTATTACCCTTCCGATATTTTTCGTCGTTGTATTCTTTCTTTTTTCCTTTTTTCTTTTCTTTTTACAACAACCATCCATCCAGAGATAATATACGGAGGGGGTAGGATACGAAGGGGTAACGAGGCACACATTTTCGTCACACGTTTTAAAGAAGTTTACCCGCGATAAGAAGCGTGAAATAAGAGGATTCTTCGGTACGATACAGAACTGCTTAAGTGTTTAGAATGGATCGTTAATCAAAGGGTGGAGGTGGAAGAGGGATGGCGAAACAAAAAAGGAAGGAAATCGCACCGATTAAACCGATCGATCGAGAGCGACACAATGGCTCTCCGCTAAATTAATATTTCCGAATCTTTTCATCTCGCTCGATAATTAACGGGCGGAGAAAAAGGATTTAGGGGATATAAAGTGTTCGAATAGAAGCCGAAAATCGAGAGAGGAAAGAAAGAAAGAAGGAAAGAAAAAAGGAAAAAGAAGGAAAGACTTAAAAAACACAAAGCGTCGCAGAAACACCGCAGCCTAGGGCAACGTCTTGAATCAACATACACACACACACACACACACACACACACACACACACACAAATACACACATATATACACAACTCCCGCGGAGTATTTTTCGAGCAAGACAAAAGTCCTCCGTCCGATAAAAGCTGCACGAATCTCAAACTACGGCGATACTACGAACTTTCAAAATATGCATATCGCTATGTGATCTCTCTTAGAAAGAGAAAAAAAAGAAAGGAAGGAAAGAAGGGAGGGGAAAGAGAGAAAGAAAGAAAGGAAACAAATCTAGGCCAGCTTGAATGAACATCCATCCGATCGAAAGGAGAGAACATCCCTCTGGATGGATGGAAGAAGAAGAAGAAGAAGAAGAAGAAGAGAAAAGCGCTGGATCGAAGAAACATCGAGCGACGACGAACGATTAAAAACGAGACTACGATTCTTCTCGTATCTACGAACTTTCGCATCGAGGTTGATACTTCGTTGACGAGTTTCAACGAGAAAAAGAAAGAAAAGAACGTATCGAATATCGCGAGATAAAAAAATCGAAAGAAAAGGGAGCTTCCTCTCCTTCTTCTTCTCTCTCTCTTTCGATAACTTCCGCTTATAAATATTCCTCCCTCCCCTTTGGCCGAGAGAGACTAAAGGATCGCGAGCCAACTACCTTCTTCTCGAGACGTTCCAAAGCGAGAATGTAGGGCAGAGTCGGGAAGTGGGCGAGCGTACCTCTGACCTTTCCCCAAGATCGAGAGGATGCACGATCATCGATCCTCGATCCGTTTCTTTTCGAAAGAAAGAAAGAAATTGGTATCCCTAACTGGGATCATCGGAGAGAGAAAGAAATATAGGACAGAGGGGGACGAAGCAGGAAGAGGAAGAAAGGAAGAGGAAGGGAAGAAAGAAGAAGCGCGCGGGTGCACGTCGCGCAGTGGAATGGGAGCGGGTGTGCACGGGGCGCGCAGAATCTTTGGGCGCACAGGCGCATAGGCGGCGTAACGCTGGCGGCACTGGCGCGAATCAATAAGCACAGGTGGGTCGTGGTCGGCGGCTCGGCGGCGGTGGCGGCACGCCGCGCATCGGAAAACGACGCTCGCGACGCGACGCTCGCCTCTGGGACGGGAGAGAGCGGCGCACCATTAGACGCACGCTGCACCAGGGCCAGCCAGAGACGACCACGACGCGGACGTGGAACACGGCCAACGCTCGTTTCGGGACGCGTATCGGGTGATTCGTTCGGGCCCTATCCGGAGAGCGAGAGAGAAGAGAGAGAGAGAGAGAGAAAGGGATCGACAGCCGAAATGTCGGCCGCGAAACGAGTCGAGGCGACGAGCCGCGGACGCGCCCGTTCCACGAGCCTCCCTTAACCTGGTTCTCAAAACACGAGCCTTGCCTGGCCGAGGAGAGCCCGCTCAGGCCAACATGAGATACCCTGCTGCGTGCGCCCGAGATCATCTCGACGTTCGTTGAAGTCTGTGTGCCAACCGAGTTGGCGCGCGCCTTTTGTCCATCGTGTAAAAACCCGTGGCGTTCCTTTAGAAGAGAGGAAAAAAGGCGTCGTTTCGTCGATGCCGATCTGATCTCTCGAGATCGCTCGTGTGAATCGTGGTTGTTTATCGACGCACGGGAATATGGACTCGCTCGTAGGCAACGTTCCCGCGTCGTCCGTCCGATCAGACAGCGAAGCAACACGCAGCAGCAAGGTGTGATCCGTGGTTGTGATCCTCGTGCTTCGTGGAGAAGAAGAAGAAGAGAAAGAAGTGCGTCCTTGCTTGCGCGAGTGAAAGATGCGAGTGGCTCGGGGTCGTAGATCGACGCACGTCGAACGGGACGAGTATGGGATGTACGGCGTGATCTGTGCTGGTTCGATAGTGTCGTGAGATCGGTCTGTTCCCCTCGTTTCACGCGCGCGAATGACGAAACGGAGAACGACTCGTCCAGAAGTGAATCGGTGATCGACCACGCAATTCGAGCGCACAGCAACATTTCGATCGCGTTGACAGAGTGAGGGGGAGAGGGAGAGGGAGAGAGAGAGAGAGAGAGAGAGAGGAGGGGGCGGAGAGGGTAGATCGATCGCCTTTGGTGATTTCGCGATATCATTGGTTAGCCTTGGACTAGAGCGGAGAAACAACAAGGACACCGGGACAAGCGTATTTTCCATCGGTGGTGTTGGTCGGTCGGTCGGTCCTCCATCCATCTTAAACGAGATGGAATCTCGCGTATCCGTGAAAGATCGCTCGGTATTAGCTCGTGCCAAATCCATCGAAGGCTTTTCTCGCGGTGGGCCCGTGTATCGCGTCGTGTCGTGTCGACGAACATCATCATCGTCGTCGTCGTCGTCGTCGTCGTCGTCGTCGTCGTCGTCGTCGTCATCGTCGTCGTCGTCGTCGTCGTCGTCGTCATCATCATCATCATCACACTCGTGGATGAGAGAAGTTTGAAAGTTTCGCTCCGCTCGAAAATCGTCTCCTCTCGGTGTTTTATCGCCGATATCGTCGATCTTCTTCCCGTGTCGTTGTCCGAGGAAGGAACAGCTGGACGGAGAGAAGAGGTGCGGGGGAAAGGAAACGGAAGAAAGAGAAAGAAAGAGGAAGAAAGGTCGAGGAAATAGGAAGAGAGAGAGAAGCTCGGTTGTTTTTCCTCCGCTTTTTCCTCCTTTTTTGCGATATCGTCCTTGCGCACTGCGCAATATTTCCCTGAAAGACGAGAGCGAGCTGAAAACGGGGAGGAGTGGGGAGAAGGACGGAGATAAAGGCAGAGAGAGAGAGAGAGAGAGAGAGAGAGAGAGAGACGGACGGGCGGGGAGAAGGAGGTTGAATGCTGCGACAGAGAGCGCGAGAGAGGAGAGGAGAAATAAGTAACGAAACAAATAATAATAATAATAATAATAATAATAATAATAATAATCGTGATCGAGACTGACAATTGAGAAAGTCACTTTTTTTCCCAACTGAGACTGTCGTCGTGTTCCATCCATTATGTATTACTAATTGCTAATTATTAATTAATCGCTAATCACGTATCGAATCTCGAAGTTCGAAGATCGAAGAGGAGATAGAAGAAGAGGAGAGGGTGATTAACAGTTAAGTTTAAGTCAACGACCCTTTTACATTTTATATACCGACGTTTTAAGAAAACGAGAACAAAAATAAAATAAAATAAAATAAATAATAAACGTACGAACGAACGAACGAACGAACGAATTACCCGTCGATCTGTCCAATGATCAACGAGGTCTGAGACGACGATGCCATCGACAGATACGATTTTTACCGTGCTACTGTAACTTTTGGTATTGGTTAAACAGAGAGGCCTGTCGTAAGTAAGTAACGAACGAACAATTATACCGGTATAAATCGGTAAACCGATAAGTGTATCTCATTTTGCTCGTTCGTGATCGATATACGAGTCGACGAATATACGTACACGTACGTATAGTGGAAGGGAAAAAGAAAAAGAGAAAATATAGAGGAAAAGAAAAAGAAAAAGAATCGTACTTCCGATTGACAAGCACGACGATTAACGCGCACGAATACCGAAGCACAAATCGAGGGATCCACGTGTTCCTTTCAAACGTGTCGCATGCAAATTACAAATATATATACATATATATAACGTACATATGCTACATCGATTAGAGAGGAAAAGATTGGATCGAATTTTAGCCGCCGGCGAGCCAGCCAGCCAGCCAGCCCATCGAGCATTCGGAACGGTGAACCGTGTGTGTATGTGTGCGTGTGTGTGTGTGTGTATATATATATGTATGCGTGTACCCAACTGTCTTTCAAAGAAAACGTCAAAGTATTAGCCTATATTAGAAACGCACCTTTTGTATTTGCTCCCCCCTTTAGAGGAGCTAAAGAGAAAAGCTAAAAAAAAAAAAAAAAAGAAAAGAAAAGAAAAGAAACGAAACGAAAGAAGAAAAAAAGAAAAGAGAAAGGAAAAACACATATCGGGGTGATCCGTTTAATAATAACGAACCGAGAGAATACCGAGAGAGAAGGGCGATCAGGTGATCGTGGGGAGCGGGGTGGGAGGAGGGAGTATATCCGAGTGCGAAATAAGTGACCGTACACTCCGCCAAAATTCAGCTGTTCAAGGAAAAACTGTCCAAGTCCCAGCCTCCGGGATTGTCCTCGAGGGAAGAGCAGATAGCACTGAGATCGGTGAAAGGTCAATTGGAGGCGGCTGGCAGGCCGACCAATCGTCTGCCGCCACCGGTCGTGATAAGGAGGAAGCAGATCCCGCTCAGGCCCGTGTGCCCGGCCAAGAGCAGCACCTCCTCCACGCGGCAACAAGACTCGAGCGTAGCGGAGTCGAGCGTCTCGGACGAGGGTTCCTTCTGGCCGAGGGAGGAGTCGTACGCCGAGCGTTCTCCGCGGACCAAGCGCGCCCGCGGCGATCATCGTCACCGCCGTCAATCGTCGTCGTGGGCATCGTCCGAGAACGCTTCTCCTCCTCCTCCACCACCACCGCCACCTCCTCCTCCTCCTCCTCACCGTGGCCACCAGGAGGAATCCCGGAGGAAGTTGGGCTTCCTGGCCAAGTCGACGTCCACCAACGGTGCAGCGAGGGTATTCGCGGAAGCTGGAACCATCACCGCTTCGACCACCACCACTACCACCAACACAACCACCACCACCACAACCAGTTCATCCTCGTACGATCGCGATCTCGAAGCGTTGGCGCCCCGTCGTCCCTCCGTGGTCGTCGACAACGTATCGTTGGACAACGGAAGGAGGGAGGCGGGCGGGGGTGGTTATCGTTACCCGAGCCGAATAAGCGACAGCACCTCGTCCGATTTGCAGGAGGAGAGCGAGCTGTCCTCGGAGGAGAGGGACGCGTTGATCGAGGGAGTGAGAACCCCGTTGACCGTGTGCCGGAACAGATTGACGAGATTTGGCGCGAGAAGGAGGATCGTAGGTGCCGGCGGCGGCGGCGCCGCGAGCACCGGCGCCTCGTCGTCGTCGACGACGACGAGCAGCAACAGGGAACACTCGGCGGTCGGTGGTGTCGATCGTTTGTTGGGCGTGCGGGAGCGCGTCGCCTCGTCGAGCTCGTCGACGGTAAAATCACCGGCTGAGGATATCCAGGACGGTAGCGACGAGTTGTTACCGGTGGAGAGGAAGCTAGGGGTCGGGGATTTATCGGGGCCGGGGAAGCCTGCCTCCGCGCCCACCACCTTGTCCCTCGGCAGAAAGATCACGTCGTGGACGAAGGAGGGGAAGGATCTGTTGGTGAAGTCGGTATCCTCGGCAAACACGCTCGCCCCGACGACGATGACCTGCATCAAGTCCCCTCGAGCGATGTCGGAGCATCTCTTGGGGCAATTGGAGGTCCCCGTGGCGCCCGCGGTACTCGGCGCGCTGCGTGTCAAAGGTGGATCGCTCAAGGAGGGGGAGAGGAGCGAAAGGGTGACCGATGTGCCGCGACAGAGATGGAGCAGCGTCAGGGTCAAGGGTGGTAGTACCAAGAGTCTCTTACTGGAGAACGGAGGGCCGCAAACCAAGCCGTTGAAGGGTGCTCTCACGGCAGAGGTATTCTTAGTAGTTGATTAAGATGTTTACCGCATTAATTAAGGCCCACTTCTCTCTCGCGTGCTTCTCAAATATCTTTATAATATTCCTCATCCTCCTCCTCCTCCTCCTCCTCCTTCTCCTCCTTTTCCTCCTTCTCCTCGTCCCAGGAAATTACAACAATTTGTCTTCGTCTTGTTTCGTTTCTTCTTCTTCTTCTTCTTCTTTTTGTTTTTTTTCTTTTCTTTTCTTTTCTTTTCTTTTCTTTTCTTTTCTTTTTGTTCGCGACGAACAAGGAATTTTCGAAGCAATAGAGAGAAATTCTCAACGCTTCTCGTCCCGTCGAATTCTTTCGTTTTCTTCTTTTTGTGGAATAGGAAATTTATTCAGTTTCGACGAGCAATTGTAAAATTTTCAAAAGCGAGAGCGTGTTTCGAAAATGTATAAATTTTTGGATTTATTTTTGATATATACGTGGCGAAGATTTTTAGCAGTGGCGGGGGGGGAAACACGTTTCTAGACTTCTGGTGTCGGTGTATCCGCCGATCATCGCAGAGAGATCGTATTACACGAAATGGAAACACTGGTAGAATAGAGCTTGTATTCTCGGATTTGGTGCTTGTTTTAAAAGAGGCCATCACGAGGGATTAGCTCTTACGTAAAGTTCTTTGGCTCTAAGAATACCGGTACACCATTCAGTGGGATTCAGAGTTTCGTATCAGTGGTATTTAAAACTTGTTTCAATACCGCTGATACTTTAAACGTGTACACGTGTAATCTTAAAATATGTTATGAAAGAAGAAGATTTACAAAGGATTGCACAACAACAAACTGTTCTCGATTCGTTCCACATCTTATCTACATCGGCGAACAATGCGCTTTATTCGTACGCCTCTTGGAGGAAGCATTTTTCATCATTCACGAATTCCTGAAAAATTTCATCTTTCTTCTTCGAGTATCTTGTCCAATTCGATGCGATACAATAACAACAACAACAACAACAACAACAATAACAACGCAACGATTTCAACTTTATTTTTATATTTCCCTTCTTCTTCGAAATCTTCACAAGTTGATCAACCTACGAACGAGAGATCATTAGGACGCCGTGCGATATTCGAATATTATTTTGACCCAGATAATCCCACGCTTTATCGAGTTAATTAAGCTTAAGTTTCCTGTCGCCTCGTCGACGATTCTCGTCTCTCCCCAACTTCAACTTCCCCCTCTCCGTATCCACCCCTTTCTGATCCTTTCAAACTCGCCCCCTACACCTTCTTTCTCACGTCAAATCACACTGGAGCCGGTGTTGGAAAGAGTTTCTCGTTTTCCCTTTCGATCGATTCGAAACGGTGCAACGTTTCGTGAGTTTCCCCGTCCCTCAGAATCCCTCGAAACGAAAACGATCGGTCGCGTTACTCGAGCGTGTGCGGATCCGAATACGTTGTTTTCCCTCACGAGATCGACGAGTTGGTTCGACGGCGTGGACGATTATGGCGGGAAGAGGATCGCGCGTTTCCATCCATGCCCGCTATTTTCAGAACTGGTGTGTGCGTGCATTCTGCCGCGATACTAACCTGAACGAAAACGTCTGGGCCTTTGGTCGATCCACGGGGAGGGGGAAATTCTTTACCCCTTTTATTCTTGGTGTTCAACTCGAGTCGAGGAGTTATCCCCGCGTATCCATTTTCCACTCGTGAAAAAAAAAAAAAAAAATAGAACGAAAAATAAAACGAAGCGAAGGAAAAACTTTCGAAGGAATTTCCTCTTCGAATGATAATCGCACGTTCGTCTAAAAAAAAAAAAAAAAAAAAGTGAAGTGAAACACGGATAGGTCGAAGAAGAAATTTATTCGTCGCGTCGTTCGCATCCAATTAACCGCGTTCTAGCGCGAATATACGTGCGAGGCCTGCACGTCGAACACGTATATAAATATATATATATATATATATATCCTCTTCTTTTGCGATAATTTCGCGAGAGAAATTTTCAGGAAAGAGAGAGAGAGAGAGAGAGAGAGAGAGAGAGAGAGAGAGAGAGAGAGAGAGAGAGAGAGAGAGGAAAGGACAATAATCGGGCGCGAGAGTGGTAATTTAATTGAACGTCAAAGGCAGGGAGACGCGGTTGGAATTAATTTAGCCGATACGCCTCTCGCGTGAGTCTCGCGTGATTCGCGAGCGACTTAATGCGACTCGAAAACCCATTATTATAATATCCGGCTCGAAGACAAAACGTAGACACGGCAACCCCTTGTTTTCTTTTTTTTTTTTTTTTTTTTTTTCCCCCTCCTTTTTTTTCCTCTTCTCCCTCGGTTGGAAATGAATGCCGCAAAATCCGATCCGCAGTCACGGATACAATTAAGCAGCTCCTTCTACAGGCCGCCTCAAGGGTGTTCCGTTTTTTAATTAATTCGGCCTCACGCTTACCTGCTTACCTAGAAATAACGAGGCCGTTTCCTTGAGTATCGCGACTCTTTCTGGCCGATCGTTCCATCTTTTCTTTTTCTTTTTTTTTTTCCTCCCCCTCTCTCTTTTCTTTTCCTTTCTTTTTTTTCTTTCTTTCTTCACCCGTTTCTCATTCGATTTGTCGGGGGTCGAGCCCGGTAATACCGGTGAGATTCGATTGAACGGCATTTCACGAGGAACAGAAGAGAAAGGAAAGTGGAGAAACGGGCCGCGTGAAAGCCCTTTTCTTCCGCGGGAGTGGACGATTTGAAATTTCCTCCTCCTTGGATGGAAGGAGGGGGGAGGGAGATCTATAAATGCGACGAGGTTCTATGAAAGCTGGTGTATAATCGGTTTTTAGGTTTTCAGGATCGCTGAGAATATATAATTTCCTTGGAACGATTTTTGTAATTACGAGAGATTCTCTCGTTCGAATGTCTAAAATTGAATTTCCGTCGAAGGGATTTTTAAGTCATCGTGCATAGTCGTCGTCCTTCGAAGTTCAGAATCGAAGATTAGGAAAAGTTGGAAGATCGTGTGATCATTATTTCTGTGCAAATTTATGGAAATTTGTACAAATTTGTACAGCTTGATCGATGAAGTCTTCAGAGATCAATACTGAACAATGTAATTCGCCAATTTTTGCGAAGAAAATTTGTCCGATCAAAGATAATTCGTTAATCGATTATCGATAATCGTGAAAGAATTCACGTTGAAATCGTGCAATGGAAGGAATCTTCTTTTATGCTCGATCGAGTTGTCGTGTCGCGATTAAATAGATCGGCGCAAAGGATCAGGATCTTTTCACGAAGATCTGGGTATTTTTATTTATTATACTTTTTCCTAGAGAATGAACGTTTGTTCACGATCGTGTTTAAAATATATACAGAAAAATTGTTTTCACTGCGAGATTAATGCAAAAATAGATTTTGCCTAGCATGCTAGGTAAAATGTCAATGGAGTGCGTACCAGTGTGACCTTTCGATAGTTTGCGATCGATAAATAAATATTATATATTCGCACGTCGTATTAAAGAATTGGCCACGTATCAACTCATGTGCGTCACATACGTGTTCACATTTCAACCTAATGTTTTAACCATTTTATCATCGAGGAGAGACTTGTGAAAAGTGCATTGAAATTCGTAATAACCGAGGAACGAAGGCGCAAAGAAACTTTTCGCCCATCCTATATACTCGTTCAAATCTTTTCTTTCTTTCTCTCTTTCTTTCTTCCCTTCTTGCCGCGCGAAACATTTCTGAAAATATTCCATCGCAACGGAAGATGATTTCCCCCATGTCATTGATGTCAGTACGATTTAAACCTCGAGTGATTTGCAGAATTCTATTTTTGATTTTTACGACGCGCCTCATTACCGCTCCAGGCCGGATGTCAGCCGTGTTAACGTTACAACACCCGTGCGTCTCCCTTTTTCTTTTCGTGTCACCCATGCTCGAACAATTTTTCAACGATCCTTGTCGCATCTTCCATTCCTTCTCGCGTGCTTTCCCCCTCAGTTTCGAACTCGTCTTTTATTTTATTCCCTCCTAGAACGAAAAGGAACCCGATCGTTTTCCATCGATTACGAGCCGATTTCAAAGATGAGATTTAGAAGAGATGGACCATTTCGTTTTTTCATATTGTTCTCAAATTACATTTTCGTGAACGTGAAACGTAGAATAAGGATGGAGGAAATTTCTTGGTGCATACCAAGGTTGGAAAAACGGTATTATTAAAATGTAAGAGCGCAAAAAGTGTTCGTTGCGTGTCGCGTTGCAATTACGTCGTCGTACAAACTCGGTTGGAGATTAAAACTTTAAAGTTTGACGAGATATTGATTGTGTAATTGATGGAGTAGCTTTGCAATTAAACAGTGATTTGAAACAGTGAGTTGTCATCGTTACAAAATTGCACACATATATAAATATATATGTGTGTGTATGTATGCATGCATGTATGAAAATGGAAGCGGTGTTGCTACGCGCAATTGGGTTAAGCCTTGTTTTATTACACGCAGAAGCGAAATGTCCACAAAGTCGCGACATTAAACGCACCAGGCCGGAAGAATTTAAGTTGCACGACTTACGTTTCAGCTGACGTTTTCACCTTTCTCCCGCTTTCTTCCGGGCCAAATATTTTCCACCATTGTCCTCCCCTCCCCAAATACACCTCGAATATCGAATTCACGTCCATCATGATTTACGTCGCGATCGAATAGAAAGGGGGGGGGGGCGAAACTTGCAGCTTTTGGCATTTAAAACGCGATCGTATCTCGTCTCGCGTCATTTTTTCAAACTGTTCTATTCTAAGATATGTTCCTCGAACATTTGAGAAATGTTATTCGCCGAGACGAATTAAACGCGAGATAATTTCTAACCGCATGGAAATGTTGTTCCATGTATGAAAGCGTCAAGCGAGATTAAACACTCTGCCAACGAGATTCATAAGATGTGTTGAACGATTGATTAACTATCTTTTTTTTTTTTTAATTACCGTGATTACGCTGAATTTAAAGCATATTCGAGGGCAGAAATTATTATTCCATAGATGGAGCATTCGAAATAGAAAGACGAAAAGCACTCGGGCAAAAAGAGAGTTACTTCGTCGATGAAAATATCGAGTTAAGGAATAATTCTAACGGAAAACGGAAATTATTTCACGGATAAAAGATTAATCTTCCCCGAAATTATTCCCCAAAAAGGTTTACAAAGTGGAAAAAATTACTTCGTAGACGGAGCGTTCGTAATTAAAAGATAACACACCGATTATTTCGCGGATAAAGAAATAATTTCTTCGTTTAAAGATAATTATCTTAAAGACATTAAGAAAATTACATTTCTTGGAGATGGAATCGTGTCGAGACGCTGTTTCTCCCACGTTCGAGGAAAAATAAACGTGGCGTCGCGGATGACACGGAAACGGAATTATAAATTATAAAGAAATAATTTTCGCCAAATTTCTTCGTCGAAAGATAATTATCGACGTTGAGAAAATTTCTTCTGAGATGCAATCGAGAGTAAACGCCGTTTCTTCCACGTTCGAGGAAAAATAAACGCGGAGTCGCAAATAACACAACCGAAACAGAATTATAAAGAAATAATTTTCGCCAAAGAAATGTTTTCGTCCAAAGATAATTGTCGACATTGAGAAAATTTCTTGGAGATGCAATCGTGTTTGTTTCGAGAAATTGGACGCGTATCGTAGAGAAATAAAATAAAATGGTCGCGCTCATCGCAGCAGCAGTTTCGGCTCGAGCGTACGCCGGGGGCAGATGTTTTCTGAAAGCGCCTCTTGGAATCCGCGCCGTTCGAACCGGGCTTCCTCTCTCCTCCTTCAGTTTTGACGCGCGTACGCTCGCGTTCGGGCGGCGAAGCTCCGCCGAAATTAGATCCGCCGCGCTGGAATAATCCTCTCCTCGGCCGAATCCAGTCCTCCTCTCATTCGTCGCTCGACGAGCGAAAACAACAAATCGAGTTGGCCGCGATTCGTTCGAGTGCATCTTCTCTTCTCGGTGGAGAGAAAGCTTGGAGGAATCGAAATTTGTTTCGTCTGTTCGATCGAAAAAACGGTGATCGAGCATCGATTGAATCTCTTTCTCTCTCTCTCTCTCTCTCTCTCTTCCTTCCTCCTATCGTTTCCCAGGATAGGCCCTATCTGGCTATCACCGGCACGAAGCATTTCGAGTTCATTCAGCAACTCTTTTGTCCTGGCGAAATTGCGCCACGTACGATGGATCGGCGGGCTCGAGAGGGGACGTGACACGCCACGAGGACGAATCCAGCCACGGATCCGCCAATTTTTCCACAAAGCTTTTCAACGATGAATCACGCGGCTTGCCAACCCTAGACGGGACAAGGGGTCTCTCTCTCTCTCTCTCCCTCCTCCCAGGTGGGTACAAACCCTCGCGATAGGGTTTCGTCCTTAATTGGATTCGACTTTACAAGCGGTGAACGAAGATAAGCCGTTGAGA
>NW_028256703.1:2422500-2427500 GCF_048593485.1 Apis florea
CGAATTTCAAAGTATCGAGACAGAGAGAGAGAGAGAGAGGGAAAAGTGGTGGTGTTTAAAAGTTGATTCGAGTCGTTCGTGCTGGCCGGATATTCAGCCCTTCGTGCGTCAAAGTAGGACAGCCTAAATATAGTACGGCTAGGATCCATCGATTCGAAGTCAGGTTCGATTTCGCTTCGTGCAACGAGTGCCCGTAATAACGATCTACCGAAAATTGTTCACGATCGTGGAGATACGAGGAGGAAGAAATTCGAGCCGATTCGTTCGAGAAGCTTCTCCGCGGAGAAAGATCGTCATCATCCACGGCGATTCGTGAAAGTGTATCGGCGGTATGTATTCCCTCGAGACGAAAGCCCGTCGCCCGCGTTTCGTCCTTATTTTCCTTCGCTAAGAGCCTCGCCTCGGCGTTAATTCGCGCCTCGTTAGAAATAACGAAGGAAGGGGTCATTGAAACGAGGGTGCCGGGTCACGACCCCATCCCCTCCGGCACCACGCAGCCAGGTACCAGGAGGAGAAGGAGGAGGAGGAGGAGGAGTGGCAGCAGGTCACGGTTCGCCTGGTTGGAGCAGGTACTGTGCATGAATAAAAGATAATCCTAAGAAGGATTTGCATTTTTCCGTCGTGACGGTCGACGACCGTCTTCCTCTCCGTCCCTTCGCTAGGCTAGGTAACAAGAAATCGATGTCCTGTCCGTGACACGGGGGTTTAAAGGCGTTCGAGTAAATCGGGACAGATATCGCGTCGGGGGAAACGATCGTTTATTTATAATAATCCCGCACCCGGTCCGTTAATCGATACACGGGTCTGACGTGTTAATCGTTCCGGTGGACGGATCCTCTTAGAAACGTTTCTAATTAAAAACCAACGATGTTCGAGGAGTCCCAAAGAGGAGTCTCGAATCGAAAATTCGTTCGAACGGATGATGATGATGATACGATGATGAAACGAAAGTGAAAGAAAGGCAGAGCGGATCTGGAAAAAGGAGGGAAGAAGAAGAAGAAGAAGAAGAGAACGGAACCGAAAGTTCACGTGGAGCAACAGATCCCCCGCGGATGATCCGGGCACTCGGTCAGGTAAACAGAGGCGTCGCTGGCGCGTCGAATAGTCGACGTCCAAGCGCAAACAAACGCTTGGCGGAATAAACCGCGTGCCGGTAGGAAAAATAAATGGGAACGGAGCGGAGCGCCATCACCGCCATTAGACGAGCGTAGCAATCGAGCCGAGGAAAGGAAGTAGAGGAAGAGAGAGAGAGAAGGAGGCAGAGAGGGAGAGAGACGACGGTTGATCACGATCCTCCCGGTGATTAGTTCCGATTAGAAAATTGCACGGGATGGAAGGCTCGTGGAAGGGGTTGCGGCGAAGACAGCCCCTATTAAGGCAACCGCTTCTGAGGTTGGATCGCTTCGAAACGCGCGTAGGGTGTGACGACGATGTGGGGTTGCCTAACCCACACACACACACACACACACACACACGTGTGCACACGCTCAGGCTCGCTCGCTCTCTCTCTCTCTCTCTCTCTTTCTCTCCACGCCGTCCTCCCCTTCGCCAATCGAACGCCGCCACCCTTGGCGGTCCGCATTGCATCAGTGTGAGGCTAGCACTCGGCTAGGACTCTTCCGGTTCTTCCTCTCCTCCGCGTTGTAAACACAACCGATATTATTTCCCCCTATTTGGGACAACGTTCCAACGCCGGATCGATATCCTCCTCCTCCTCCCCCCTCCCCCCTCCCCTCTCTGCCCCCCTCCTCCCCCCTCCTCCTTCTCCCCCTCCCTCCCCCCCGGTTCCTCCTTCCAGCCTCTGAGGACGGGCTTTCACTCGGATCGACAGTCGTTTTGCCGCCGCCGAGTTTTCCTCCGACTCGGCTCAGCTCGTTTCACGCTCGATAAAACGCGTGATGGTGAGACTGCGAGGAGAGACGACGGGACGTTAGAGCGCGTAGGGCGTGTATACGGCGTGGATCGGGAGAGGACATATCGAGGAGAGAATATCCTTTCTTGTCTACCCTCTCCCTCCCCCCCCTCTCCCCCTCCGCCCTACCCCCTCTCTCCCTTTCTCTTTCTCTTCCTTTCTCTACGAGTTTCTCCTCCAACAAGGATTTCGATTATGTACGCCTCTCGCCGTGCATAACACGCGCGAGAGATTACCAACCAAAGGTGGTGGAATTCGCGGGGGGTGAATTCGTTTCGAGGTGAATAAGTCGGTCCGTCGACCGGTCGCGGTTTCGCGAAAGTGCACGTGTTTTCCATCGGGTGTGTGTATATATATGTGTATGTGTATGTGTGTGTGTGCTTGTGTGTCGTCCTCGTCGTCGTCGTCGTCGTCGTCGTCGTCGTCGTCGTCGTTGTCGAGCATTGGAAGCATAGTGCGTGTCAAGTGTTTACTTGATGGTCGATCGGTGGCCGCGCTCGTTTCGTCGTCGTGATTAAACCTCCATAAAGGCCGGTTTAAATGGCAGAGAGTCCAATTAGCAAGTCGAAACGCTACTGTGCCAGGCAGGTTAGCTCGTCTTTCGTCTTGTTCTACGTCGTCTCGCGTGATTCTTTTCCTTCGCCACCAAGGTTTTTCTTTCTCTCTAATTGGACGGTTTTCTTTCTTCTTTGTTTTTTTTTTTCTTCTGACCGTCGATCGAGGAAAAATATCGAGAATTTCGTTCTGGAAGCTTTGGAGCTTCCATAGAAACAATCTTGACGATCGGATTTTCATTCCGAACGAATCGGGTGGTAAAAAAAAAAAAAAATCTGCTTCTTACTCCTTGAAGTGGAATTTTCTTTTTTTTTTTTTTTTTTTTGTATCTTTTCCCGACGATTTGACGGTGTATCGACGAATTGAAAAATACAGAAAGAAAAAAAGAAATGGGAAATAGAGGGGCGGATTTTTCCCACGATGGATTTTTGCCGGACGAGAAACGGTTTAAACGGTTGTTGGGGGCGGGGAGTGGAAACAAATCTTTCTCTCCGCTGTTGAATAAAATGGCACGGCGCAAAGGAGAGGCGCGTATGGAGAAAAGAGCTCGCGTGGGTGTTGTATTTTTCGCGTTTCTCGCCGTGTTGGTATTCGACAGAAAGGAGAGGAAGTTGAAAATGCAGACCGAAACAAAGGTGTTTCAGATATTGTTCCCTCGGACATTCAGGGTGGGAAATAACGCGGTATTAAAACGAACACGGATCGAGGGAAGATATATATATATATATATATTTTTTTTTTCTCTCTCCACACCTTCGATAAACGTCGGCGATAAACGTTGCCACGATTATCGAAAATTTTTATCAATCCGTTTTCAGATTAAAAATGTACCTACTCGTTGTAGCACTACTTCTAGTTCGGGTTTATTTTCACCGCGAAAATAAATTGGCGAGATCGGCGAAGTGAGTCAAGTGAATCGAGAAATCGATCTCGGGATAATGGAAATCTTTGCTTCTTCCTCTCGATTGTTGAAAAAAAAAAAGAAAAAAAGGAAAAAAAAAAAAAGAAAGAGGCGATCGAACGAAAAGAATTAAAAAAAAAAACATATCAAATTTTTCATCCAACTAAGATCAACATAAACAACTCTTCTTTCGTTCCTTTTACAAATAAGAATGGTTTGAGAAAAGGGGGGAGGGGGTAAGGGAAGAAACAGAAAGGAGGGAGAAAAATTTTCAAAGATGGAAATTTTCGGGAAAAATTGAAAGGGAATGTGGTAGAATCGTCGACACGTTTCATCGTGTTTTTTGTGATTAAAGAAAATTGTGGCAAAGGAGGGATGAACGGCGAATCTATCCTTTCCCAAGATGTGGATAACGTGTGCTCCAGGTGCTGTCCCTTGGAAACGATATCCTCCCAGAGTACAAATTACAGTCACCTAGAATCGGCAAGTGGACCATACTACACTATTCACCCTTCAAAGCGGTCTGGGACTGGGTGATACTGTTGCTCGTGTTGTACACCGCCATATTCACCCCGTACGTAGCCGCCTTCGTCCTGTCGGATCCGGATTACAACAGCAGGAAGAACAAAAAGTACAGTGACGATCCCATCGTCATCATAGACTTCATAGGTGAGACACGAGCACGACGCACGATAATGATAATGATAAAATAAAGAGATGTCGGGAAAATGTGTGAAAATGTGAAATTTTTGTCTGATGAACTATGAGTGAGAGAACTCTGTTTTCACCGCGCGCTTACTTGCCATGATCAAACTTGTGTAGAGATCATTTGTATTTAGAGCTTTATAGTAAAACTTAGATCGGTCAGAGAGTGATATTTATTTTCCTAGATAGAGTTTGTGTCGTGTGCGGATGTTTAGGCAGATAGTCGCAAAAATAGATCGATCCAAAAAAAAAAAAAAAAAAAAAGTAAATTTTCGATCGAGATTTTGAACGTGTTCGTCCCGATGTATAAAAGTAAATTTTTGATTGATCCTTTCGCTGTCTATAGTATTACATATGTATATCTATATATAGTATTATTGATATTCGCTTCGTTGTTTTCTTCTTTTTCTTTTTTTTTTTTTTTTAGGATAATTTTTTAGGACAATCGGTAATCGAGGATAAACGATAGCTTATTTCTTGTTATTTATTTATTTATTTATTTATTTATTTTTTTTTTTTTTTGCGCGCATATAGTCGTTGTTTTCACGAGGCTTTTGGTGTTTCAGTCGACGTCACTTTCATAGTGGACATCATCATAAATTTTCGCACGACTTTCGTGAATAGCAACGATGAAGTGGTGTCCCATCCTGCAAAGATAGCCGTCCATTACTTGAAGGGTTGGTTCATCATCGACTTGGTGGCGGCCATACCCTTCGACCTTTTTCTCGTTGGCTCTCACACTGACGAGGTAAGTTTCGTCGCACGCTCCACGTTTTCTGAGAATCTTCTTTCCAGGCTGAACCCTGATCATTTGTCGAATCACTTTCGTTTCTTTTTTTTTTCTTTTTTTTTTTTTTCGAAATACGAACTTTTCTCTCTCTCTCTCTCTCTCTCTCTCTCTCTCTCTCTCTCTCTCTCTCTCTCTCT